>NW_027199182.1:0-34807 GCF_038502225.1 Cherax quadricarinatus
GGTGGCACTCGATGTATGCACAAGGCTTATTCCTCTAAGAAAAAGGAGGAGTAGATGTAAAATAGAAAGAGACAGGCGCTCCCTTTACAGGCGACGGAAAAGAATAACAGAGCGGCTAAAAGAGGTCAATATATCTGAAATGCGCAGGGAGACACTGGTCAGAGAAATAGCAAGCATCGAACTTAAGCTAAAAGAATCCTTTAGGAGTCAGGAATCGCGGGAAGAACTAAAAGCTATAAATGAAATCGAAAGAAACCCAAAGTATTTCTTCTCCAAATCAAAATCGAGAACAACGCCCAGTATTGGGCCCCTACTTAAACAAGATGGGTCCTACACAGATGACAGCAAGGAAATGAGTGAGCTACTCAAGTCCCAATATGACTCAGTTTTTAGCAAGCCGCTAACCAGACTGAGAGTCGAAGATCAAAATGAATTTTTTATGAGAGAGCCACAAAATTTGATTAACACAAGCCTATCCGATGTTATCCTGACGCCAAATGACTTCGAACAGGCGATAAATGACATGCCCATGCACTCTGACCCCAGGGCCAGACTCATGGAACTCTGTGTTCATCAAGAACTGCAAGAAGCCCCTATCACGAGCCTTTTCCATCCTATGGAGAGGGAGCATGGACACGGGGGTCGTCCCTCAGTTACTAAAAACAACAGACATAGCCCCACTCCACAAAGGGGGCAGTAAAGCAACAGCAAAGAACTACAGACCAATAGCACTAACATCCCATATCATAAAAATCTTTGAAAGGGTCCTAAGAAGCAAGATCACCACCCATCTAGAAACCCATCAGTTACACAACCCAGGGCAACATGGGTTTAGAACAGGTCGCTCTTGTCTGTCTCAACTACTGGATCACTACGACAAGGTCCTAAATGCACTAGAAGACAAAAAGAATGCAGATGTAATATATACAGACTTTGCAAAAGCCTTCGACAAGTGTGACCATGGCGTAATAGCGCACAAAATGCGCGCTAAAGGAATAACAGGAAAAGTCGGTCGATGGATCTATAATTTCCTCACTAACAGAACACAGAGAGTAGGCGTCAACAGAGTAAAGTCCGAGGCAGCTACGGTGAAAAGCTCTGTTCCACAAGGCACAGTACTAGCTCCCATCTTGTTTCTCATCCTCATATCCGACATAGACAAGGATGTCAGCCACAGCACCGTGTCTTCCTTTGCAGATGACACCCGAATCTGCATGACAGTGTCTTCCATTGCAGACACTGCAAGGCTCCAGGCGGACATAAACCAAATCTTTCAGTGGGCTGCAGAAAACAATATGAAGTTCAACGATGAGAAATTTCAATTACTCAGATATGGTAAACATGAGGAAATTAAATCTTCATCAGAGTACAAAACAAATTCTGGCCACGAAATAGAGCGAAACACCAACGTCAAAGACCTGGGAGTGATTATGTCGGAGGATCTCACCTTCAAGGACCATAACATTGTATCAATCGCATCTGCTAGAAAAATGACAGGATGGATAATGAGAACCTTCAAAACTAGGGAGGCCAAGCCCATGATGACACTCTTCAGGTCACTTGTTCTATCTAGGCTGGAATATTGCTGCACTCTAACAGCACCTTTCAAGGCAGGTGAAATTGCCGACCTAGAAAATGTACAGAGAACTTTCACGGCGCGCATAACGGAGATAAAACACCTCAATTACTGGGAGCGCTTGAGGTTTCTAAACCTGTATTCCCTGGAACGCAGGAGGGAGAGATACATGATTATATACACCTGGAAAATCCTAGAGGGACTAGTACCGAACTTGCACACGAAAATCACTCAATACGAAAGCAAAAGACTTGGCAAACGATGCACCATCCCCCCAATGAAAAGCAGGGGTGTCACTAGCACGTTAAGAGACCATACAATAAGTGTCAGGGGCCCGAGACTGTTCAACTGGCAGTCTTCAAGCTTGCACTGGACAAGCACCTAAAGTCAGTTCCTGATCAGCCGGGCTGTGGCTCGTACGTTGGTTTGCGTGCAGCCAGCAGCAACAGCCTGGTTGATCAGGCGCTGATCCACCAGGAGGCCTGGTCACAGACCGGGCCGCGGGGGCGTTGACCCCCGAAACTCTCTCCAGGTAAACTCCAGGTTCATGAATACTCTGAGGTATAAGTGAGTTCTCTGAGGTATGAGCAAGTGCCTAGGTGGCTAAAACTCTCGCCTCAATAACAAAAAAAGGAACAATACCGTGAGTGGAACCAAACATAAATAACAGGTAAATACGAGAGGGAAACTCACCATGACGTTTTGGTACGACTGAGACAGTGTTATAATTAAACCAAGACAGCAATGCCTAAGCATACGTAATAAGGCTAACAGATTACTGGGATTTATATCAAGAAGTGTAAGCAACAGAAGTTCAGCGGTTATATTACAGCTTTATACATCATTAATAAGGCCTCACCTAGATTATGCAGCTCAGTTCTGGTCTCCATATTACAGAATGGACATAAATTCGTTAGAAAACATTCAGCGTAGGATGACTAAATTAATACATAGCATTAGAAATCTTCCTTATGAAGAAAGATTGAAGACTCTTAAATTACATTCACTTGTTAGACGAAGAATGAGGGGAGACATATTCCAAGTGAATAAGTGGAAGATAGGTATTAATAAAGGGGATATTAGTAAGGTCTTGAGGATATCTCTCCAACAGAGAACCTGTAGTGATTGATTTAAATTAGACAAGTTCAGATTTAGAAAGGACATAGGAAAGTATTGGTTTGAAAATAGGGTAGTTGATGAGTGGAACAGTCTACCTAGTTAGGTTATAGAGGCTAGAACTTTGGGTAGTTTCAAATTTAGGTTGGATAAATACATGAGCGAGAGGGGTTGGATTTGAGTGGGACTTGCATATGAGTGGATAGGGTTATCAGAGCTTATTTCTTGGGTAGCATTGAAAATTGGGTTGGGCAAATATTTTGTTAAAGGGATGAATTGTAAAGGACCTGCCTAGTATGGGCCAACAGGCCTGCTGCAGTGTTCCTCCTTTCTTATGTTAAGTAGTCATTCCTCCCATGGGACGCTTTGCAAAGAAAGATTACTTGCAATGAGCTATGTCATCTCTTGCTGATGCCGCAAGCCATTGCAGAGAGACGATTCCGTGGCTAGTGTGCTCACTTGAGTGTTATTGTTGTTTCTTGTATTTCAGATGGTGATACCATCCTAGTTGACAGTAATACTTGCAGTGTAAAACGTTATTTCTTGAGTAATCTTCACATGTTAACGTTTGTAAGAGCAGTCGCTTTATAGCTAATTCCTTGTGTCATAGTATGCGACTCCGAGCAAATACCAGTATTGTAGACCGTGTTCATTTCTTTTTCCCTGTGCTTGCAGTAAGAGATAGTAGATCCGTTTTCCCTTGCTCATATTGCATGTATAGCATTACTTTTTTCAACCGGGGAGAGTCATCCACTCCACCGAGTTTGTTCATTCCTCCAGTAAGAAAGAACCAATCCCTTGTGGTCTGGTGTGATATGATTCCTTCTCCATGAAGATCTCATTCTGACTGTGAAGCCACCAGCACCCATCACTGACTTTGTAATGATCCAAGAATTACTGTATTGAACAGCCGAGTTGGGTACTCCAAGCAGAAGAGTTTACCAGTTAGTAATTCTAAAGTCACTAGTGAATATAGCTGTATCTATTGTAGATACTCTTTCAGATCTCCCTCAATCAAGGCATGTGTTAGCCATTGCAAAAGAATTCGATCCTCCCAAAGATGATAACCATTCTGCATATGTAAATCTTACCCTCACAGAGTTGGGTTTAAATGTACATAGCCTGTATAACTAGATGATCAAGTTGAAAGTAGTTGTCAACTATGTGTTTATTATTAGCTGATCAGTTTATAGATTTTTTTTTGTGTTCACATTCCCTCCGTATTCTGAGATATTGCAGTATTTTTTAGTTTTTATTTTTTTTTATTTTATGACCTGTGCATGCCTGGTCTGTCTTTGCTGTTAATTACTTTCACCTTTGTAAATATATATATATTCTTCCTCAGAATCCGTACAGTGCATGAATACAGATCGATCGATCAATTACATTTTTTTTATCATACTATGATTTGTTCTTCTAATTTGTAATTCATTACAATACCATCAATTAGTTCTAAGTTACATATGTCTTTGCTATTGTATAGAATCAGCCCAGAGGTACCTGCCTTTTCAGCCTATAGCATAGTATTTTATGTCGAGATGCCATACGTAACATGACCGAGCTGTCAGCATAATTACTGATCCCCTGTATATGTATCATAGTACCATCCATATACTTATATACTTGATCCCTTGCTAGGCCCAGTGGCTAGCATGTGTGACATCACATGATGCCGCATGTGAGCACCAGACGCTCTGCCTCTCCCTCAGTCCATGGATAGGTCTACAACAGGCGACAAGGGAGGTTGAGCTTCCCTCTCACACACTGCTAATATAAGTGAATACCACCCAACAAGTGCGTTTATCTCCAACCATCACATCTCCATGAACCCTCTCAACAAAAAAGCATGATAGACGAGCCTAATTTCTATATTTTTTTGAAAAAATCATTAACAACTTTGAACCCATACAGAAGCATTTCTATACCTATAATCCATTATTATAAAATAAAAAATGGAACAGGTGGGGTTTGAATCCATGATGAGAGAGTTGTAAAACTCCTGGTCAAAGAATGCAAAGAATGGAAAAAGAAATGCAGCAGCATTGTAATTGTTAAAGAGACGGACAAGCCAGTGGAAGGTCTCAGAAGACTTATAGCTCATAAGAACTAGCTGGGATTTTTATTTCATGCTTATGTCACTGCCATATGGGTGGGTCTAGCTCTACCTAGAGCTCACTCCACTAGACACTACCTCATTCATATGACCATACTTTTTCAAGAGGTGGATGGGTAAGCCGGTGGAAGGCTTCAGTCAGATGACCAAAAGCTCCAGCATCGGGAAACACCTGTCCTGTGTCCTAACTTCATTCTCAAAAGAGTGTCAGACATTCTCTCCACTGACTATTATCAGGCTGGTAGGACTAGCTGGGGCTAGCATAGAATTAATTTAATATCTTTATCATGCACCTCACATCCATCCTATGGACCGTAGTCAAAATATTACAGAGGTACATAATGGGTCCAGGGACTCTACCTCAACATTACAGAGGTACATAATGGGTCCAGGGACTGGGTCCTAAAATTTTGATAGCTAACAAGTTACAAAGTTAATGAACTATCTGCATGTTTATATCTGGTCATAACTGTAATAAGTTATTATGCAAACATGCACTAGGTCACACACACACACACACACACACACACACACACACACACACACACACACACACACACACACACACACACACACACACACACGTGATAATGCTTTATTTACAGTGATCAAAGTCAGGGTATTTCTCCAGAATGGTTTGTAATATACCACTGTGGATAAAACTGCCATTTCTTGAACATTTCTGAGTGATTTGTCTCTGACTTCTTTAATTTGATCGCACTCCAGTACATAATGATGCAAGGTGTGATGCACTCCAGTACATAATGATGCAAGGTGTGATGCACTCCAGTACATAATGATGCAAGGTGTGATGCACTCCTCTACATTTATTTATTTATGTCTTTGCAAATAGTACATTGAGATTATGTATTTACAATAATGGGTTGCAATGCAAGGAAAGCCTCTATTATCCTGGGCATTATGGGCTGACTTAACATTATTGCCTTACTGACTACTTAACACTAAACAATTATATAGTTGTACAGTGGATCTATTATTTGTAAGTGAATCTAATTTATATAAGACAAAAGATATATTCAAAAATGCTTTTGTGAAACAATGATTCAATTATATTCCTGTCGACAATGGATAATACGTTCAAAAGTAATTATTGAAATTATGATATGAGAATACGTATTGAATATGGGAATACTGAGTTTAGAGCATATATCATTTAGTCCAGGGTGATTAAGTGGCTTTTGAGAAGAGTCTTAAATTGATTTTCAGACTGGGTTGCTTTAGTATCTTCTGGTAATGAATTACATATTTTGGGGCCCTTTATGTGCATAGTTTTTATATAGTGTGATATAGACAAGAGGTACATCAAAAGAGATCTGTTTCTTGTGTTATGGTCAAGGTAATGACACAGGGTGTGACAATAGTCCATCTGGCAGAGTTTACATTTCGTTTGGTCTTCATCTAGTGGTGGAGATTTAACCTTCTCATACGAAAAGGGATTGCGAGAGACCCCCTTAACAGTTCAAGCTTCAGGGCTTCAAAAATGCTGCCTCCAAGTCTGGATCAAGACTGTTCTTACCATGTCTCTTGCTTGCAAATTGCTTTTTCTATATATATCCTCTTTAAATACTGTACATATACGTGTATGCTATTGTGGTGAATGCAACATACAGGTCTCCCTCAACATTCGTGTTTAAAACTTTCACGGGCTTCACACATTTGCGAATTCCTAACCGCAAAATTCCCAACCGCTAAATTCCCAGGCGCCAAATCATATTTAAGTTTCCCGCCACCCATGAGTCCCTACTAGCATCCCTCCGACCCCCACAACTAGCAGCCAGCCCTCCCACCCGCCACCCATGAGTCCCTACTAGCATCCCTCCGACCCCCACAACTGGCAGCCAGCCCTCCCACCCGCCACCCATGAGTCCCTACTAGCATCCCTCCGACCCCCACAACTGGCAGCCAGCCCTCCCACCCGCCACCCATGAGTCCCTACTAGCATCCCTCCGACACCCACAACTAGCAGCCAGCCCTCCCACCCGCCACCCATGAGTCCCTACTAGCATCCCTCCGACCCCCACGACTTGCAGCCAGCCCTCCCACAAGCCACCCATGAGTCCCTACTAGCATCCCTCCGACCCCCACAACTAGCAGCCAGCCCTCCCACCCGCCACCCATGAGTCCCTACTAGCATCCCTCCGACCCCCACAACTGGCAGCCAGCCCTCCCACCAGCCACTCATGAGTCCCTACTAGCATCCCTCCGACTCCCACAACTGGCAGCCAGCCCTCCCACCCGCCACCCATGAGTCCCAACTAGCATCCCTCCGACCCCCACAACTGGCAGCCAGCCCTCCCACCCGCCACCCATGAGTCCCTACTAGCATCCCTCCGACCCCCACAACTGGCAGCCAGCCCTCCCACCCGCCACCCATGAGTCCCTACTAGCATCCCTCCGACCCCCACAACTGGCAGCCAGCCCTCCCCCCCGCCACCCATGAGTCCCTACTAGCTTCCCTCCGACCCCCACAACTGCAGCCAGCCCTCCCACCCGCCCATGAGTCCCTACTACCCATGAGTCCCAACTAGCATCCCTCCGACCCCCACAACTGGCAGCCAGCCCTCCCACCCGCCACCCATGAGTCCCTACTAGCATCCCTCCGACCCCCACAACTGGCAGCCAGCCCTCCCACCCGCCACCCATGTGTCCCTACTAGCATCCCTCCGACCCCCACAACTGGCAGCCAGCCCCCCACCCGCCACCCATGAGTCCCTACTAGCATCCCTCCGACCCCCACAACTGGCAGCCAGCCCTCCCACCCGCCACCCATGAGTCCCTACTAGCATCCCTCCGACCCCCACAACTGGCAGCCAGAACTCCCACCCGCCACCCATGAGTCCCTACTAGCATCCCTCCGACCCACACAACAGGCAGCCAGCCCTCCCACCCGCCACCCATGAGTCCCTACTAGCATCCCTCCGACCCCCACAACTGGCAGCCAGCCCTCCCACCTGCCACACATGAGTCCCTACTAGCATCCCTCCGACCCCCACAACTGGCAGCCAGCCCACCCACCCCCCCCCCCATGAGTCCCTACTAGCATCCCTCCGACCCCCACAACTGGCAGCCAGCCCTCCCACCCGCCACCCATGAGTCCCTACTAGCATCCCTCCGACCCCCACAACTGGCAGCCAGCCCTCCCACCCGCCACCCATGAGTCCCTACTAGCATCCCTCCGACCCCCACAACTGGCAGCCAGCCCTACCACCCGCCACCCATGAGTCCCTACTAGCATCCCTCCGACCCCCACAACTGGCAGCCAGCCCTCCCACCCGCCACCCATGAGTCCCTACTAGCATCCCTCCGACCCCCACAACTGGCAGCCAGCCCTCCCACCCGCCACCCATGAGTCCCTACAAGCACCCCTCCGACCCCCACAACTGCAGCCAGCCCTCCCACCCGCCACCCATGAGTCCCTACTACCATCCCTCCGAACCCCACAACTGACAGCAAGCCCTCCCACCCGCCACCCCTGAGTCCCTACTAGCATCCCTCCGACCCCCACAACTGGCAGCCAGCCCTCCGACCCCATGAGCCACCCCCACAACTGGCAGCCAGTCCCCCACTGAGTCCCTACTCCCTCCCTCCCGACCCCCACAACTGGCAGCCAGCCCTCCCACCCGCCACCCATGAGTCCCTACTAGCATCCCTCCGACCCCCACAACTGGCAGCCAGCCCTCCCACCCGCCACCCATGAGTCCCTACTAGCATCCCTCCGACCCCCACAACTGCCAGCCCTCCCAGCACTGTGAGTCCCTACTACCCTCCCTCCGACCCCCCAACTGGCAGCCAGCCCTCCCACCACTGAGTCCCTACTAGCCTCCCTCTGACCACCACAACTGGCAGCCAGCCCTCCCACCACTGTGAGTCCCTACTACCCTCCCTCCGACCCCCACAACTGGCAGCCAGCCCTCCCACCACTGTGAGTCCCTACTACCCTCCCTCCGACCCCCACAACTGGGAGCCAGCCCTCCCACCACTGTGAGTCCCTACTACCCTCCCTCCGACCCCCCACTGGCAGCCAGCCCTCCCACCACTGTGAGTCCCTACTACCCTCCCTCCGACCCCCACAACTGGCAGCCAGCCCTCCCACCACTGTGAGTCCCTACTACCCTCCCTCCGACCCCCACAACTGGCAGCCAGCCCTCCCACCACTGTGAGTCCCTACTACCCTCCCTCCGACCCCCACAACTGGCAGCCAGCCCTCCCACCACTGTGAGTCCCTACTACCCTCCCTCCGACCCCCACAACTGGCAGCCAGCCCTCCCACCACTGTGAGTCCCTACTACCCTCCCTCCGACCCCCACAACTGGCAGCCAGCCCTCCCACCCCCACAACTGGCAGCCACCACTGTGAGTCCCTACTACCCTCCCTCCGACCCCCACAACTGGCAGCCAGCCCTCCCACCACTGTGAGTCCCCTACTAGCCCTCCCACCACTGTGAGTCCCTACTACCCTCCCTCCGACCCCCACAACTGGCAGCCAGCCCTCCCACCACTGTGAGTCCCCTACCCTCCCACCGACCCCCACAACTGGCAGCCAGCCCTACTGTGAGCCTCCCTCCGACCCCCACAACTGGCAGCCAGCCCTCCCACCACTGTGAGTCCCTACTACCCTCCCTCCGACCCCCACAACTGGCAGCCAGCCCTCCCACCACTGTGAGTCCCTACTACCCTCCCTCCGACCCCCACAACTGGCAGCCAGCCCTCCCACCACTGTGAGTCCCTACTACCCTCCCACCGACCCCCACAACTGGCAGCCAGCCCTCCCACCACTGTGAGTCCCTACTACCCTCCCTCCGACCCCCACAACTGGCAGCCAGCCCTCCCACCACTGTGAGTCCCTACTACCCTCCCTCCGACCCCCACAACTGGCAGCCAGCCCTCCCACCACTGTGAGTCCCTACTACCCTCCCTCCGACCCCCACAACTGGCAGCCAGCCCTCCCACCACTGTGAGTCCCTACTACCCTCCCACCGACCCCCACAACTGGCAGCCAGCCCTCCCACCACTGTGAGTCCCTACTACCCTCCCTCCGACCCCCACAACTGGCAGCCAGCCCTCCCACCACTGTGAGTCCCTACTACCCTCCCTCCGACCCCCACAACTGGCAGCCAGCCCTCCCACCACTGTGAGTCCCTACTACCCTCCCTCCGACCCCCACAACTGGCAGCCAGTCCCTACTACCCTCCCTCCGACCCCCCTCCCACCACTGTGAGTCCCTACTACCCTCCCTCCGACCCCCACAACTGGCAGCCAGCCCTCCCACCACTGTGAGTCCCTACTACCCTCCCTCCGACCCCCACAACTGGCAGCCAGCCCTCCCACCACTGTGAGTCCCTACTACCCTCCCTCCGACCCCCACAACTGGCAGCCAGCCCTCCCACCACTGTGAGTCCCTACTACCCTCCCTCCGACCCCCACAACTGGCAGCCAGCCCTCCCACCACTGTGAGTCCCTACTACCCTCCCTCCGACCCCCACAACTGGCAGCCAGCCCTCCCACCACTGTGAGTCCCTACTACCCTCCCTCCGACCCCCACAACTGGCAGCCAGCCCTCCCACCACTGTGAGTCCCTACTACCCTCCCTCCGACCCCCACAACTGGCAGCCAGCCCTCCCACCACTGTGAGTCCCTACTACCCTCCCTCCGACCCCCACAACTGGCAGCCAGCCCTCCCACCACCCTGTGAGTCCCTACTACCCTCCCTCCGACCCCCACAACTGGCAGCCAGCCCTCCCACCACTGTGAGTCCCTACTACCCTCCCTCCGACCCCCACAACTGGCAGCCAGCCCTCCCACCAACTGGCAGCCAGCCCTCCCACCACTGTGAGTCCCTACTACCCTCCCTCCGACCCCCACAACTGGCAGCCAGCCCTCCCACCACTGTGAGTCCCTACTACCCTCCCTCCGACCCCCACAACTGGCAGCCAGCCCTCCCACCACTGTGAGTCCCTACTACCCTCCCACCGACCCCCACAACTGGCAGCCAGCCCTCCCACCACTGTGAGTCCCTACTACCCTCCCTCCGACCCCCACAACTGGCAGCCAGCCCTCCCACCACTGTGAGTCCCTACTACCCTCCCCCGACCCCCACAACCAGCCAGCCCTCCCACCACTGTGAGTCCCTACTACCCTCCCTCCGACCCCCACAACTGGCAGCCAGCCCTCCCACCACTGTGAGTCCCTACTACCCTCCCTCCGACCCCCACAACTGGCAGCCAGCCCTCCCACCACTGTGAGTCCCTACTACCCTCCCTCCGACCCCCACAACTGGCAGCCAGCCCTCCCACCACTGTGAGTCCCTACTACCCTCCCTCCGACCCCCACAACTGGCAGCCAGCCCTCCCACCACTGTGAGTCCCTACTACCCTCCCACCGACCCCCACAACTGGCAGCCAGCCCTCCCACCACTGTGAGTCCCTACTACCCTCACTCCGACCCCCACCACTGGCAGCCAGCCCTCCCACCACTGTGAGTCCCTACTACCCTCCCTCCGACCCCCACAACTGGCAGCCAGCCCTCCCACCACTGTGAGTCCCTACTACCCTCCCTCCGACCCCCACAACTGGCAGCCAGCCCTCCCACCACAGTGAGTCCCTACTACCCTCCCTCCGACCCCCACAACTGGCAGCCAGCCCTCCCACCACTGTGAGTCCCTACTACCCTCCCTCCGACCCCCACAACTGGCAGCCAGTCCCTACTACCCTCCCACCGACCCCCACAACCCACCACTGTGAGTCCCTACTACCCTCCCTCCGACAACCCCACAACTGGACCCCCACAACAGCCAGCCCTCCCACCACTGTGAGTCCCTACTACCCTCCCTCCGACCCCCACAACTGGCAGCCAGCCCTCCCACCACTGTGAGTCCCTACTACCCTCCCTCCGACCCCCACACCTGGCAGCCAGCCCTCCCACCACTGTGAGTCCCTACTACCCTCCCTCCGACCCCCCACTGGCAGCCAGCCCTCCCACCACTGTGAGTCCCTACTACCCTCCCACCGACCCCCACAACTGGCAGCCAGCCCTCCCACCACTGTGAGTCCCTACAACCCTCCCCACCCCCACAACTGAGCCCTCCCACCCCTACTACCCTCCCTCCGACCCCCACCACTGGAGCCTACTACCCTCCCACCACTGTGAGTCCCTACTACCCTCCCTCCGACCCCCACCACTGGCAGCCAGCCCTCCCACCACTGTGAGTCCCTACTACCCTCCCACCGACCCCCACAACTGGCAGCCAGCCCTCCCACCACTGTGAGTCCCTACTACCCTCCCTCCGACCCCCACAACTGGCAGCCAGCCCTCCCACCACTGTGAGTCCCTACTACCCTCCCTCCGACCCCCACAACTGGCAGCCAGCCCTCCCACCACTGTGAGTCCCTACTACCCTCCCTCCGACCCCCACAACTGGCAGCCAGCCCTCCCACCACTGTGAGTCCCTACTACCCTCCCTCCGACCCCCACAACTGGCAGCCAGCCCTCCCACCACTGTGAGTCCCTACTACCCTCCCTCCGACCCCCACAACTGGCAGCCAGCCCTCCCACCACTGTGAGTCCCTACTACCCTCCCTCCGACCCCCACAACTGGCAGCCAGCCCTCCCACCACTGTGAGTCCCTACTACCCTCCCTCCGACCCCCACAACTGGCAGCCAGCCCTCCCACCACTGTGAGTCCCTACTACCCTCCCTCCGACCCCCACAACTGGCAGCCAGCCCTCCCACCACTGTGAGTCCCTACTACCCTCCCTCCGACCCCCGCAACTGGCAGCCAGCCCTCCCACCACTGTGAGTCCCTACTACCCTCCCTCCGACCCCCACAACTGGCAGCCAGCCCTCCCACCACTGTGAGTCCCTACTACCCTCCCTCCGACCCCCACAACTGGCAGCCAGCCCTCCCACCACTGTGAGTCCCTACTACCCTCCCTCCGACCCCCACAACTGGCAGCCAGCCCTCCCACCACTGTGAGTCCCTACTACCCTCCCTCCGACCCCCACAACTGGCAGCCAGCCCTCCCACCACTGTGAGTCCCCTACCCTCCCTCCGACCCCCACAACTGGTAGCCAGCCCTCCCACCACTGTGAGTCCCTACTACCCTCCCTCCGACCCCCACAACTGGCAGCCAGCCCTCCCACCACTGTGAGTCCCTACTACCCTCCCTCCGACCCCCACAACTGGCAGCCAGCCCTCCCACCACTGTGAGTCCCTACTACCCTCCCTCCGACCCCCACCACGGGCAGCCAGCCCTCCCACCACTGTGAGTCCCTACTACCCTCCCTCCGACCCCCACAACTGGCAGCCAGCCCTCCCACCACTGTGAGTCCCTACTACCCTCCCTCCGACCCCCACAACTGGCAGCCAGCCCTCCCACCACTGTGAGTCCCTACTACCCACCCACCGACCCCCCCCACTGGCAGCCAGCCCGCCCACCACTGTGAGTCCCTACTACCCTCCCTCCGACCCCCACAACTGGCAGCCAGCCCTCCCACCACTGTGAGTCCCTACTACCCTCCCACCGACCCCCACAACTGGCAGCCAGCCCTCCCACCACTGTGAGTCCCTACTACCCTCCCTCCGACCCCCACAACTGGCAGCCAGCCCTCCCACCACTGTGAGTCCCTACTACCCTCCCTCCGACCCCCACAACTGGCAGCCAGCCCTCCCACCACTGTGAGTCCCTACTACCCTCCCTCCGACCCCCACAACTGGCAGCCCGCCCTCCCACCACTGTGAGTCCCTACTACCCTCCCTACGACCCCCACAACTGGCAGCCAGCCCTCCCACCACTGTGAGTCCCTACTACCCTCCCTCCGACCCCCACAACTGGCAGCCAGCCCTCCCACCACTGTGAGTCCCTACTACCCTCCCTCCGACCCCCACAACTGGCAGCCAGCCCTCCCACCCCCACACTGTGAGTCCCTACTACCCTCCCTCCGACCCCCACAACTGGCAGCCAGCCCTCCCACCACTGTGAGAGTCCCTACTAGTCCCCTACCCTCCCTCCGACCCCCACAACTGGCAGCCAGCCCTCCCACCACTGTGAGTCCCTACTACCCTCCCTCCGACCCCCACAACTGGCAGCCAGCCCTCCCACCACTGTGAGTCCCTACTACCCTCCCTCCGACCCCCACAACTGGCAGCCAGCCCTCCCACCACTGTGAGTCCCTACTACCCTCCCTCCGACCCCCACAACTGGCAGCCAGCCCTCCCACCACTGTGAGTCCCTACTACCCTCCCTCCGACCCCCACAACTGGCAGCCAGCCCTCCCACCACTGTGAGTCCCTACTACCCTCCCTCCGACCCCCACAACTGGCAGCCAGCCCTCCCACCACTGTGAGTCCCTACTACCCTCCCTCCGACCCCCACAACTGGCAGCCAGCCCTCCCACCACTGTGAGTCCCTACTACCCTCCCACCGACCCCCACAACTGGCAGCCAGCCCACCCACCACTGTGAGTCCCTACTACGTGGGCGGCCAGTTATCCCTCCACCGAGGGCCCCCACAACTGGCAGCCAGCCCTCCCACCACTGTGAGTCCCTACTACCCTCCCACCGACCCCCACAACTGGCAGCCAGCCCTCCCACCACTGTGAGTCCCTACTACCCTCCCTCTGACCCCCACCTGGCAGCCAGCCCTCCCACCACTGTGAGTCCCTACTACCCTCCCTCCGACCCCCACAACTGGCAGCCAGCCCTCCCACCACTGTGAGTCCCTACTACCCTCCCTCCCACCCCCACAACAGGCAGCCAGCCCTCCCACCACTGTGAGTCCCTACTACCCTCCCTCCGACCCCCACAACTGGCAGCCAGCCCTCCCACCACTGTGAGTCCCTACTACCCTCCCTCCGACCCCCACAACTGGCAGCCAGCCCTCCCACCACTGTGAGTCCCTACTACCCTCCCTCCGACCCCCACAACTGGCAGCCAGCCCTCCCACCACTGTGAGTCCCTACTACCCTCCCACCGACCCCCACAACTGGCAGCCAGCCCTCCCACCACTGTGAGTCCCTACTACCCTCCCTCCGACCCCCACAACTGGCAGCCAGCCCTCCCACCACTGTGAGTCCCTACTACCCTCCCTCCGACCCCCACAACTGGCAGCCAGCCCTCCCACCACTGTGAGTCCCTACTACCCTCCCTCCGACCCCCACAACTGGCAGCCAGCCCTCCCACCACTGTGAGTCCCTACTACCCTCCCACCGACCCCCACAACTGGCAGCCAGCCCTCCCACCACTGTGAGTCCCTACTACCCTCCCTCCGACCCCCACAACTGGCAGCCAGCCCTCCCACCACTGTGAGTCCCTACTACCCTCCCTCCGACCCCCACAACTGGCAGCCAGCCCTCCCACCACTGTGAGTCCCTACTACCCTCCCTCCGACCCCCACAACTGGCAGCCAGCCCTCCCACCACTGTGAGTCCCTACTACCCTCCCTCCGACCCCCACAACTGGCAGCCAGCCCTCCCACCACTGTGAGTCCCTACTACCCTCCCTCCGACCCCCACAACTGGCAGCCAGCCCTCCCACCACTGTGAGTCCCTACTACCCTCCCTCCGACCCCCACAACTGGCAGCCAGCCCTCCCACCACTGTGAGTCCCTACTACCCTCCCTCCGACCCCCACAACTGGCAGCCAGCCCTCCCACCACTGTGAGTCCCTACTACCCTCCCACCGACCCCCACAACTGGTAGCCAGCCCTCCCACCACTGTGAGTCCCTACTACCCTCCCCGACCCCCACAACTGGCAGCCAGCCCTCCCACCACTGTGAGTCCCTACTACCCTCCCTCCGACCCCCACAACTGGCAGCCAGCCCTCCCACCACTGTGAGTCCCTACTACCCTCCCTCCGACCCCCACAACTGGCAGCCAGCCCTCCCACCACTGTGAGTCCCTACTACCCTCCCACCGACCCCCACAACTGGCAGCCAGCCCTCCCACCACTGTGAGTCCCTACTACCCTCCCTCTGACCCCCACAACTGGCAGCCAGCCCTCCCACCACTGTGAGTCCCTACTACCCTCCCTCCGACCCCCACAACTGGCAGCCAGCCCTCCCACCACTGTGAGTCCCTACTACCCTCCCACCGACCCCCACAACTGGTAGCCAGCCCTCCCACCACTGTGAGTCCCTACTACCCTCCCTCCGACCCCCACAACTGGCAGCCAGCCCTCCCACCACTGTGAGTCCCTACTACCCTCCCACCGACCCCCACCTGGTAGCCAGCCCTCCCACCACTGTGAGTCCCTACTACCCTCCCACTGACCCCCACAACTGGCAGCCAGCCCTCCCACCACTGTGAGTCCCTACTACCCTCCCTCTGACCCCCACAACTGGCAGCCAGCCCTCCCACCACTGTGAGTCCCTACTACCCTCCCACCGACCCCCACAACTGGTAGCCAGCCCTCCCACCACTGTGAGTCCCTACTACCCTCCCACCGACCCCCACAACTGGCAGCCAGCCCTCCCACCACTGTGAGTCCCTACTACCCTCCCACCGACCCCCACAACTGGCAGCCAGCCCTCCCACCACTGTGAGTCCCTACTACCCTCCCACCGACCCCCACAACTGGCAGCCAGCCCTCCCACCACTGTGAGTCCCTACTACCCTCCCACCGACCCCCACAACTGGCAGCCAGCCCTCCCACCACTGTGAGTCCCTACTACCCTCCCACCGACCCCCACAACTGGCAGCCAGCCCTCCCACCACTGTGAGTCCCTACTACCCTCCCTCCGACCCCCACAACTGGCAGCCAGCCCTCCCACCACTGTGAGTCCCTACTACCCTCCCACTGACCCCCACAACTGGTAGCCAACCCTCCCACCACTGTGAGTCCCTACTACCCTCCCACCGACCCCCACAACTGGCAGCCAGCCCTCCCACTGAGTCCCTAGAGTCCCTACTAGCATCCCTCCGACCCCCACAACTGGCAGCCAGCCCTCCCACCCGCCACCCATGAGTCTCTACTAGCATCCCTCCGACCCCCACAACTGGCAGCCAGCCCTTCCACCCGCCACCCATGAGTCCCTACTAGAATCCCTCCGACCCCCACAACAGGCAGCCAGCCCTCCCACCCGCCACCCATGAGTCCCTACTAGCATCCCTCCGACCCCCACAACTGGCAGCCAGCCCTCCCACCCGCCACCCATGAGTCCCTACTAGCATCCCTCCGACCCCCACAACTGGCAGCCAGCCCTCCCACCCGCCACCCATGAGTCCCTACTAGCATCCCTCCGACCCCCACAACTGGCAGCCAGCCCTCCCACCCGCCACCCATGAGTCCCTACTAGCATCCCTCCGAACCCCACAACTGGCAGCCAGTGCTCCCACCCGCCACCCATGAGTCCCTACTAGCATCCCTCCGACCCCCACAACTGGCAGCCAGCCCTCCCACCCGCCACCCATGAGTCCCTACTAGCATCCCTCCCACCCCCACAACTGGCAGCCAGCCCTTCCACCCCCACAACTGGCAGCAAGCCCTCCGACCCCCACATCTGGCAGCCAGCCCTCCCAGACGCCACCCATGAGTCCCTACTAGCATCCCTCCCACCCCCACAACTGGCAGCCAGCCCTCCCACCCCCACAACTGGCAGCCAGCCCTCCGACCCCCACAACTGGCAGCCAGCCCTCCCAGACGCCACCCATGAGTCCCTACTAGCATCCCTCCCACCCCCACAACTGGCAGCCAGCCCTCCCACCCCCACAACTGGCAGCCAGCCCTCCCACCCCCACAACTGGCAGCCAGCCCTCCCACCCCCACAACTGGCAGGCAGCCCTCCCAGACGCCACCCATGAGTCCCTACTAGCATCCCTCCCACCCCCACAACTTGCAGCCAGCCCTCCCACCCCCACAACTGGCAGCCAGCCCTCCCACCCCCACAACTGGCAGCCAGCCCTCCCACCCCCACAACTGGCAGCCAGCCCTCCCTCCCCCACAACTGGCAGCCAGCCCTCCCACCCCCACAACTGGCAGCCAGCCCTCCCAACCCCACAACTGGCAGCCAGCCCTCCCACCCCCACAACTGGCAGCCAGCCCTCCCACCCCCACAACTGGCAGCCAGCCCTCCCACCCCCACAACTGGCAGCCAGCCCACCCACCCCCACAACTGGCAGCCAGCCCTCCCACCCCCACAACTGGCAGCCAGCCCTCCCACCACTCAGTGTGGTGAGTGTTTTGTTTGTTCATTATTTGCTATTAAACTACAGTATAAATAATATCAACCCATTCATGACTGCATATTGGAATGGCCATTCAGACAGGTATTGGACAGTGACGTCATATGTTTACTCTTGAACACGGCAAACAATCAACATTTCTGCTACTGCTACTGCTAATAATAATAATAATAATAATAATAATAATAATAATAATAATAATAATAATAATAATAATAATAATTTTTATTATTATTATCACACTGGCCGATTCCCACCAAGGCAGGGTGGCCCGAAAAAGAAAAACTTTCACTATCATTCACTCCTTCACTGTCTTGCCAGAAGGGTGCTTTACACTACAGTTTTTAAACTGCCACATTAACACCCCTTCTTCAGAGTGCAGGCACTGTACTTCCCATCTCCAGGACTCAAGTCCGGCCTGCCGGTTTCCCTGAACCCCTTCATAAATGTTACTTTGCTCACACTCCAACAGCACTCCTATAAAACATGCTCACGCATGCCTGCTGGAAGTCCAAGCCCCTCGCACACAAAACCTCCTTTAGCCCTCCCTCCAACCTTTCCTAGGCCGACCCCTACCCTGCCTTCCTTCCACTGCAGACTGATACACTCTTGAAGTCATACTGTTTTGCTCCATTCTCTCTACATGTCCGAACCACCTCAACAACCCTTCCTCAGCCCTCTGGACAACAGTTTTGGTAATCCCGCACCTCCTCATAACTTCCTAACTACGAATTCTCTGCATTATATTCACACCACACATTGCCCTCAGACATGACATCTCCACTGCCTCCAGCCTTCTCCTCGCTGCAACATTCATCACCCATGCTTCACACCCATATAAGAGCGTTGGTAAAACTATACTCTCATACATTCCCCTCTTTGCCTCCAAGGACAAAGTTCTTTGTCTCCACAGACTCCTAAGTGCACCACTCACCCTTTACCCCTCATCAATTCTATGATTCACCTCATCTTTCATAGACCCATCCGCTGACACGTCCACTCCCAAATATCTGAATACATTCATCTCCTCCATACTCTCTCCCCCCAATCTGATATCCAATCTTTCATCACCTAATCTTTTTGTTATCCTCATAACCTTACTCTTTCCTGTATTCACTTTTAAATTTCTTTTTTGCACATCCTACCAAATTCATCCACCAATCTCTGCAACTTCTCTTCAGAATCTCCCAAGAGCACAGTGTCATCAGCAAAGAGCAACTGTGACAACTCCCACTTTATGTGTGATTCTATATCTTTTAACTCCACGCCTTTTGCCAAGACCCTCGCATTTACTTCTCTTACAACCCCATCTATAAATATATTAAACAACAAAGGTGACATCACACATCCTTGTCTAAGGCATACTTTTACTGGGAAATAATTTCCCTCTTTCCTACATACTCTAACTTGAGCCTCACTATCCTCGTAAAAACTCTTCACTGCTTTCAGTAACCTACCTCCTACACCATACACCTGCAACATCTGCCATATTGCCCCCCTATCCACCCTGTCATACGCCTTTTCCAAATCCATAAATGCCACAAAGACCTCTTTAGCCTTATCTAAATACTGTTCACTTATATGTTTCACTGTAAACACCTGGTCCACACACCCCCTACCTTTCCTAAAGACTCCTTGTTCATCTGCTATCCTATTCTCTGTCTTACTCTTAATTCTTTCAATAATAACTCTACCATACACTTTACCAGGTATACTCAACAGACTTATCCCCTATAATTTTTGCAATCTCTTTTGTCCCCTTTGCCTTTATGCAAAGGAACTATGCATGCTATCTGCCAATCCCTTGGTACCTTACCCTCTTCCATACATTTGTTAAATAATTGCACTAACCACTCCAAAACTATATCCCCACCTGCTTTTAACATTTCTATCTTTATCCCATCAATCCCGGCAGCCTTACCCCCTTTCATTTTACCTACTGCTTCACGAACTTCCCCCACACTCACAACTGGCTCTTCCTCACTCCTAGATGTTATTCCTCCTTGCCCTATACACGAAATCACAGCTTCCCTATCTTCATCAACATTTAACAATTCCTCAAAATATTCCCTACATCTTCCCAATACCTCTAACTCTCCATTTAATAACTCTCCTCTTCTATTTTTAACTGACAAATCCATTTGTTCTCTAGGCTTCCTTAACTTGTTAATCTCACTCCAAAACTTTTTCTTATTTTCAAAAAATTTGTTGATAACATATCACCCACTCTCTCATTTGCTCTCTTTTTACATTGCTTCACCACTCTCTTAACCTCTCTCTTTTTCTCCATATACTCTTCCCTCCTTGCATCACTTCTACTTTGTAAAAACTTCTCATATGCTAACTTTTTCTCCCTTACTACTCTCTTTACATCATCATTCCACCAATCGCTCCTCTTCCCTCCTGCACCCACTTTCCTGTAACCACAAACTTCTGCTGAACACTCTAACACTACATTTTTAAGCCTACCCCATACCTATTCGACCCCATTGCCTATGCTGTCTTTAGCCCATCTATCCTGCAATAGCTGTTTATATCTTACCCTAACTGCATCCTCTTTTAGTTTATAAACCTTCACCTTTCTCTTCCCTGATGCTTCTATTCTCCTTGTATCTCATCTACCTTTTACTCTCAGTGTAGCTGCAACTAGATAGTGATCTGATATATCTGTGGCCCCTCTATAAACATGTACATCCTGAAGTCTACTCAACAGTCTTTTATCTACCAATACATAATCCAACAAACTACTGTCATTTCGCCCTACATCATATCTTGTATACTTATTTATCCTCTTTTTCTTAAAATATGTATTACCTATAACTAAACCCCTTTCTATACAAAGTTCAATCAAAGGGCTCCCATTATCATTTACACCTGGCACCCCAAACTTACCTACCACACCCTCTCTAAAAGTTTCTCCTACTTTAGCATTCAGGTCCCCTACCACAATTACTCTCTCACTTGGTTCAAAGGCTCCTATACATACACTTAACATCTCCCAAAATCTCTCTCTCTCCTCTGCATTCCTCTCTTCTCCAGGTGCATACACGCTTATTATGACCCACTTTTCACATCCAACCTTTACGTTAATCCACATAATTCTTGAATTTACACATTCATATTCTCTTTTCTCCTTCCATAACTGATCCTTCAACATTACTGCTACCCCTTCCTTTGCTCTAACTCTTTCAGATACACCAGATTTAATCCCATTTATTTCCCCCCTCCGAAACTCACATACCCCCTTCAGCTTTGTTTCGCTTAGGTCCAGGACATCCAACTTCTTTTCATTCATAACATCAGTAATCATCTGTTTCTTGTCATCTGCACTACGTCCACACACATTCAAGCATCCTAGTTTTATAAAGTTTTTCTTTTTCTCTTTTTTAGTAAATGTCTACAGGAGAAGGGGTTACTAGCCCATTGCTCCCGGCATTTTAGTCGCCTCATACGACACGCATGGCTCACGGAGGAAAGATTCTTTTCCACTTCCCCATGGACAATAGAAGAAATAAAGAAGAACAAGAGCTATTTAGAAAAAGGGGAAAACCTAGATGTATGTATGTATATATATGCATGTGCTTGTCTGTGAAGTGTGACCAAAGTGTAAGTAGGAGTAGCAAGATATCCCTGTTATCTAACGTGTTTATGAGACAGAAAAAGAAACCAGCAATCCTGCCATCTTGCAAAACAGTTACAGGTTTCTGTTTCACAGTCATCTGGCAGGACGGTAGTACTTCCCTGGGTGGTTGCTGTCTACCAATAATTAATTATAATTATAATTATAATATTAATAATAATACTATAGAATTGAAAAAGGAAATTGTAGAAAAATACGAGGGTTGAAGCAGTGGTGGAGGAAGTGGTTGATGCATCGTCAGTGTGGTCTTGTTTATGCTGCAGTTACCAATAGTCTCTGTGCTCTTCCAAACATTTCACAATAATTCATTGTGTTTGGTGCTTGTAGATTGAGTGCAACTGCTACATAATTAACCATGGGCCTAAAGAAACTTGCTAGTGCCAGCCCTTTGGTAAAGAAATTGAAAAACACGATAGAATTGAAGAAAGAAATTGTACCAAAATATGAGCAGTGTGCCGCAGTGGTTGAGGCAGTGGTATTTAATGACATGTTATTAAACCATAATGTGTATGTATTTAGCACAATATTTTATGACGTTTTCATGTATTTTATGACTGTTCATGGTTCAACAAGTTAAGGAAGGAGTATTGTATTATATTTCCCAACAATATATTGGGGCACCAAACATTCACGATTTTTCAACATTCACGAGTATCTTGATCCAATAACCCTCGCGAATGTTGAGGGAGACTTGTATATAAACATTTAATTAGTGCTACATTTTGCGTGTTCCTAGTTCTACCTCGGTTATTGTGCTACAACCAGGTGTGCAGGCCACTAAACTACACTTGTGTTCATAATAACTGAGAACATTTAGTGATGTAATAAAAAGGTATAATTTCTTGTGTATTAGTTTTTTTTAAAAATTGGATAACAGTGGTAAGTTAGATATTGGCTTATTGTTTACACCAGTTGGGCTCCACCTTTGTTTAATGGAGTAATTCCAATATACAATGGTGAGAAAGTGCTGGTTTCTAGTGATGTTAAAAAGTAATGTAATGGAAGCTGAGATGCATAAGCAGCTCTTTTGAATAAAAGAGAGAAAACTTGAGTTTAATTTTCTGACGTGTTTTTGAATAGATTAATATAATCAGGGTAAATTCAGTGGGCTGGGTTGAAGGAAGATTGAGTCTTCAGATGCATGATAGAACTGATAAATTGGCTAAGCTGTATGCTTTCAAAGAGGGAGTAGTTTACAATCTTGGGTTGTCAGTTAGTAGTTTGAGAACAATAATACGAAAAGAACTTCAAGTGAGCTTTATTGACTTAAGACTTAGGGAGATTGACACCAGTCAGTCCATCTATCATCATTCTATCATGCAGGAGGAGCTACATGTCTATGGTGCTTCCAACAAGATAAGCAGACTCTTGGATGTCACTAGACCCAAATTTTTAAGCAATGTGGACTGAAGTGGCTTCAGGGCCCCTCCAGGATTAGGGGCCCTGAATCTTAAGCTTCATTAATATAATGTTACTCTCAATATCTGTAATCCTCCCAAACATTAAAAAATTGAATGCCCTCTTTATGCTAATAATCAAATTTGTAATTCCTCTCAGTTAAACTTGATAAAAGTCATATAGCATGAACTAATATGATATTCAATTCTCTTGTATTCATTGTAACTCCCAAATTTATACTTAAACTCGCCCAAGTAACTGTGTGTATAAAATTACTCGTATTGTTATTGTCTAATTAATCTTAAGTTAGTCTTAAGTTTGAAACACTGCATATAAAGGTGCTTTCTGTATGTACGCCCAAATGTCATTCACCATTGTACACTGTATCATGCTGAAATAAAGCAGTAGTAGTAGTATTAGTTTCATAGTAGATCTGCCCTTGTTTGCAATATTGATTCACAAGAGTATAACATTACTTCACAAGTTTGGTGGGCTTCCTTGTGATTGGCTGGTTGAACCAAGTGCTAGCATAACAGTGGGGGTTCATTCCTGCTTGTTATGCTCTTAGCTTCTGGTATGCCTGGTAAGGAGGTAATGCCTATATGGGTGTGTGGCATACCACAAATAAAATGTAATGTACACTTAGCATGCTGTATCAACCTTTGCCAATTTGATTTCAGTCTAAACTAAAGCACATATGAGGCAATCATAAAAATGCTAGTCTAGCTGTACACAGCACTCGAAAATAATGAATATCCACTTGGCCTCTTTATCAGCCTTAGGAAAGTTTCCATACATTAGAGCACAGCATCCCACGCCTCAAACTTGATCATTACGGTATCAGAGATCAAGCACTTGTATATATAGTCTTGAATTACCAAGACACCAATACGTCTCTATCAAGGGTACAATCTCTTCAACAAACCTCCGGATGCAACATCCCAGTCGGCTAAAAGAGGTCAATATATCCGAAATGCGTAGGGAGACACTGGTCAGAGAAATAGCAAGCATCGAACTTAAGCTAAAAGAATCCTTTAGGAGTCAGGAATCGCGGGAAGAACTAAAAGCCATAAATGAAATCGAAAGAAACCCAAAGTATTTCTTCTCCTATGCCAAATCAAAATCGAGAACAACGTCCAGTATTGGGCCGCTACTTAAACAAGATGGGTCCTACACAGATGACAGCAAGGAAATGAGTGAGCTACTCAAGTGCCAATATGACTCAGTTTTTAGCAAGCCGCTAACCAGACTGAGAGTCGAAGATCAAAATGATTTTTTTATGAGAGAGCCACAAAATTTGATTAACACAAGCCTATCCGATGTTATCCTGACCCCAAATGACTTCGAACAGGCGATAAATGACATGCCCATGCACTCTGCCCCAGGGCCAGACTCATGGAACTCTGTGTTCATCAAGAACTGCAAGAAACCCCTATCACGAGCCTTTTCCATCCTATGGAGAGGGAGCATGGACACGGGGGTCGTCCCACAGTTACTAAAAACAACAGACATAGCCCCACTCCACAAAGGGGGCAGTAAAGCAACAGCAAAGAACTACAGACCAATAGCACTAACATCCCATATCATAAAAATCTTTGAAAGGGTCCTAAGAAGCAAGATCACCACCCATCTAGAAACCCATCAGTTACACAACCCAGGGCAACATGGGTTTAGAACAGGTCGCTCCTGTCTGTCTCAACTATTGGATCACTACGACAAGGTCCTAAATGCACTAGAAGACAAAAAGAATGCAGATGTAATATATACAGACTTTGCAAAAGCCTTCGACAAGTGTGACCATGGCGTAATAGCGCACAAAATGCGTGCTAAAGGAATAACAGGAAAAGTCGGTCGATGGATCTATAATTTCCTCACTAACAGAACACAGAGAGTAGTCGTCAACAGAGTAAAGTCCGAGGCAGCTACGGTGAAAAGCTCTGTTCCACAAGGCACAGTTCTCGCTCCCATCTTGTTCCTCATCCTCACATCCGACATAGACAAGGATGTCAGCCACAGCACCGTGTCTTCCTTTGCAGATGACACCCGAATCTGCATGACAGTGTCTTCCATTGCAGACACTGCAAAGCTCCAGGTGGACATCAACCAAATCTTTCAGTGGGCTGCAGAAAACAATATGAAGTTCAACGATGAGAAATTTCAATTACTCAGATATGCTAAACATGAGGAAATTAAATCTTCATCAGAGTACAAAACAAATTCTGGCCACAAAATAGAGCGAAACACCAACGTCAAAGACCTGGGAGTGATCATATCGGAGGATCTCACCTTCAAGGACCATAACATTGTATCAATCGCATCTGCTAGAAAAATGACAGGATGGATAATGAGAACCTTCAAAACTAGGGAGGCAAAGCCCATGATGACACTCTTCAGGTCACTTGTTCTATCTAGGCTGGAATATTGCTGCACACTAACAGCACCTTTCAAGGCAGGTGAAATTGCCGACCTAGAAAATGTACAGAGAACTTTCACGGCGCGCATAACGGAGATAAAACACCTTAATTATTGGGAGCGCCTGAGGTTCCTAAACCTGTATTCCCTGGAACGCAGGAGGGAGAGATACATGATTATATACACCTGGAAAATCCTAGAGGGACTAGTACCGAACTTGCACACGAAAATCACTCACTACGAAAGGAAAAGACTTGGCAGACGATGCACCATCCCCCCAATGAAAAGCAGGGGTGTCACTAGCACGTTAAGAGACCATACAATAAGTGTCAGGGGCCCGAGACTGTTCAACTGCCTCCCAGCACACATAAAGGGGATTACCAACAGACCCCTGGCAGTCTTCAAGCTGGCACTGGACAAGAACCTAAAGTCAGTTCCAGATCAGCCGGGCTGTGGCTCGTGCGTTGGTTTGCGTGCAGCCAGCAGCAACAGCCTGGTTGATCAGGCTCTGATCCACCAGGAGGCCTGGTCACAGACCGGGCCGCGGGGGCGTTGACCCCCGGAACTCTCTCCAGGTAATCAAGAATCTTCATAAAGTTCTGCAACATGGAGGCTTATGAAAGGACGGTGACTCAGTACCAGGAGAAGTGCATCACCATATCATCTGGACTGGAGGAATTCCTGCGGGATGCCTCAAAATACTACACCTGGGTGAGGATTCGAAATGTTCCGTTTGAAGCAGATGATGTGGATATCAGAGAGACTTTTCAACGATATGGTAAGGTGCATGCTATGACTTTGGGTTTATGGACGGATGGAATCTATGCAGGGATGCCTGCAGGATCTTACACCATAAAGATGACTTTGAGAAGACCTATTCCCTCGTATGTAGTCCTGGAGGAGTTTAGGACACAGGTGTATGTGACCTATGCGGGACAACGTAAGACGTGTCGCCTGTGTGGTGCTTTTGACCACATGGCGGCTGGGTGTGGTAAGGCAGCAGTGCCACGGTCATTGGAACTGCCAGTAGCCACGGAGTCTCTGGTGGCATCTTTGTCTGAGGTTGTGAGTGCAGCAGACAAAGGAAATTGGGCGGACGAAGTGGACGGTGTGGAAGAGCATTGCATGACGCCACCAGGAGCTTCGGACGCTCCCCCACAGGAAGAACCTGAAGTTGAGCAGCAGCCTGTGGGGGTGGGGGAGGCCAGTGAACCACAGTATTTATCTGAACCCCTGCAGAAGATAATTAAGTCTTTCCTGGACGTGCCAGCGGAGGAGATCCCCTCTGTAGATGGGAGAATTCTGATGGTTGAGGAAATCCTGAATGGACGGGTTCCAGGGCCTCCGGGGGCAGAGTCTGGTATGTTGCAGTTGCTGCAGATGGAGGCTGAGGTGCACAGGGAGAGTGGAAATACTGATAAGGAGATTGAGGGTGCATCTAGGAAGAGAGCTGGAGGCTCGTCGGATGACGAGGTCATTACTCCAGCTCAGCGTTCTGGCAAGAAGACGTGGGTGGGAGTGACTAAGAAAGGGCAGGGTAGTGCCCAGGGAGGGGGAGGGGGTCCAGGGGGGCATGAGTGTATGGGAGAAGACAGGAGCAATGAAAAGCGTAATAGACAGGACACAGAGACATAGAAGAAAGGCCGCCTTTCTGCATATTTAAGTGTCTAACTATAAATGTGAATGGCCTTAGAGCTGAAGTTAAATGTGTATGGTTGGAGGATGTTTTGTGGCGTTTTGACATTGACGTGTGCTTTATTCAAGAACACAATTTTAAGTGTGGCAGAGAGTTGAGCCTGAAAAGTTTTAGGATGTATGCTGGTAGTTCAGGGAAAGTAAAAGGTGGGGTGGCAGTGGCAGTGAGGGAATCCAGCCCATTTCAAGTGCTCTTGTGGGAAGAGGGGAGGATGGGAGGGTGGTGAGGATGGAGGGGCTATGGGGGGAGATTAGGGTGTGTTTTCTGGGGATATATATGCCGGCTGATAGTAACAGACGGGTAAAGGTGAATTTTGTACGGGAGGTTTTGCTTTTCCACTTGCGGGGTTTACCCATGGTTTCTATAGTAGGTGGTGACTGGAATTGTGTAAACAGAAATAAGGATGTGGAGCCGAGAGGGGCAGGGTGTGTGCTTGGGGTGTTGAGGGATTTGTTGAGGGATGCAGGGGTTTATGACATAGTCAGGGGAGATGGGTGGAGAGTGGAGCACACGTTTATGCGGAGGGGTTATGCTGCCACGTTGGATCGCATATATATAACTCGTGAGATTACAGAAGAACGTGTGCTGACGGTAGACGTAGGTTTTTCGGACCACCGTGCCGTTTTGGCAGAGGTGGCGTGGGATGGTATGGTTTGCCGGTATGTGGGTAATTGGAAAATGAATGTGAGGTTACTTCAGGGGGAGGGGAAGGGGTTATCTTTTAGGGAATGGTGGAGGTAACTCTTGGAGGCACGCAACAAAGAGGAGGATGTATTGGAATGGTGGGAGAAGTATGCTAAATTGCAGATTAAGAAGTATTATCAGCATAGAGGATGGGATGAGGCGTGGTGGAGGTTTGGTTTACAGAAATATTTTTAGGGGCAGCTCAATGATTGTCATGAAGGGGGCGGGGCGGCTAAATATGGGGAAATAGAGGTTTTAAAAGGAAAATTGAGGGATATACAATATTCTCGTTTTGATGCGATATGTGTGAGGGGAAGGATTAGAGGAGGTCCTATGGGGTGACAAACCGTCAGGATGCATTTTGAGGAGATTTAGGGATAAGCAGCAGATGACCACGATTATGGGATTAGAGGTGTGTAAAGGGATGGGGGCTATAGGGTGGGGCAGGTACTTACTACCACCAATGGAATGAGTAATTATGCTGACTATTGGTTTAGGGAGAATTTTAAGCAGGGGGAGGGTGGAGGGAGGGAGGGGGAGATTATATGGGAAGGAATTCGGGGAATTTTAGGGGAGGAGGAGAGAGCGGTGCTAGAGGGTAGGATCAGCGAGGAGGAGGTGGGGGAGGCGGTAATGAGCTTGAGTAGGGGAAAAGCACTGGGGATTGATGGGATTCCCAATGATTTCTATATCGCACATTGGGATTGTTTGAAGGAATGTCTGGTCTCATTGCTTAACTGTATGAAGGAAGTGGGAGTGTTGGGGGAATTGCAGGGCACGGGGTAGTTGTTTTGGTTCATAAAGGAGGGGGGGAGGACCCTGGGTGCCTATAGGGCGATCTCCCTCATGTGTGCTGATTATAAAGTTTTTGTGAAGGTGTTAGGTAATCGCATGAAAAAGGTGATTGACCTTGTTCTACATAGAGGACAGTATGGGGTTCCAGGTCGAAGTATGCGTGAGGGGCATGGGAGAATTAGGGATTTCGTGGAGGGTAGACAAGGGGGGGGGGATCTTGGGGATTGATTGGAAGCAGGCTTATGACTGTGTAGATAGACGTATGTTGTGGAGTATTTTACAAAAACAGGGTTTTGGGGATGAGATTGTGCGGTGGGTGAATACTTTATATACGCCTGCGAGGGTCAGAGCACAGGTTAATGGTAAGTTATGGCTGCTGGGGCAGTTGGGGAAGGGTTTGTGATAGGGTTGTCCCTTGTCTCAAAACCTCTTTGCATGCATGCAGGACCCATTTTATAGGCTTATAGAGGAAGGAGTGTGGGAACGGGGAGGGGAGGGTCCTGGCAGATGTGGGATTGTGGGGTATATGGATTACACCACAGTTTTGGTGGGACGGGAAATAGGATTGGGGAATATGGGACGTATAATAGAGATTTTTGGTGGGGCGACAGAGATGAAGGTTAATCGAGCAAAGTCTGAGTTATTGGAAGTAGGTACATGGGTAGGGGGGTTTGGGGGAACTGTATGGGTGGAACGTAGTGGATAGAATTAAAATTTGTGGGGTTGTGTACATGGCAGATGCAGGGGAGGTGCAGAAAAAAAATTCAAAGGATGCTGTGAGTAGAGCGATGGGCAGGATGCGAGGGTGGAGGGCCGGGGATATAGCATTGCAGCAGAGGGTGGTGGTAGTAAACACACTTGTGTATAGTAAAGTGTGGGGAGTGGCTGAAGTATATCCTCTGAGGTCGTGTGATATTCAGGAACTGGAGAGGGTGGTTTTGAGGTATGTGTGGGGATATGGGAGGCCATGGCTATGGAAGGAGGTGGTGATGACGGGTGTGCGGCAGGGTGGGCTGGGTCTTATACCTTTGGACACATGCGTGAAGGCAGTGTATGTGAAGCAGCGGTACCTGAGGGCGGGAGGGGAGAGGGGTATTAAGGTGGGAGAGGTCATGGAGGATGTGAGGAAATGGTGGAAGGGAAAGGCGTTACTGGTATGTGAAGATGTGGTGCGGAATTTGTTGACAATACGAGATGCAAGAAAAGTAAGGGTAAGTAAGCTTGGGAGGACAGGTAGGCAGGGTGGGGTGCTACAGGGAGTAGATACATACCCGATGCATGATTGGAGGGGCATTTGGGAAGACTTTCGGAAGATTAGATTAAAACCGAGGGTTCGTGAAGTGGTACAAAGGTTTTTTATGGAAATTCTAGCTTCAAGGTCAGTGCTACATCGAATGGGGTATGTAGGTGCAGGTACTTGTTTGCATTGTGGGGAGGAGGAGATGGCTTTTCATGCTGTATATTTTTGCGAAAACTGGTGGGTTGTAAGGACATGGTTAGCGAGTATCCTGGGTATAGTGGCAGGGAGGAGAAACATTTCGACTTTGAGGGCTTTGCTTTTTGATGTGGGCGGGGTTTCCAAGGACATTCGGAGGGCAGTGATGTATGTGGTGGCAGATTTTTTGTATGTTTCTTGGGGTATGCGGGAGGTGGGGGGTGTTTGTAGGGTGCGGGTGCTTGTGACGAGTGGGTATCATACAGTTTGCAGGAATAGGCTACTATATGGAAGGGTGTGGGAAAATAGTTTTCCTTTGGGTTATCGTAATCTGACGGTAGGTGTAATGTTAGGGTTGTGTGTAGGGTAGAGCTGGGATGGGTTGTTTTCCCTAAACTGTCACTTTTGTTTTGTTTTGAGACCCGTGGAGAGTGGAATGTGGAAAGAGTGTGTGGTAGTGGAGTATGTGGGTGTGCAGTCTTTAAGCATGAGGGGGGGCATAGTGGGGGGGTGAACTGGAGACATACGGTTAAGAGACTGGGGTTTTGACTTAAGACTTTAGGTACGGGTGTGAGTATGAATAGGGAGAGTGAGGTTGTGTAGTGTCAGGGGATGGCAGGGGGGGGGCTTTCTGAAGTGTCTTGGACCTGGATGTATCATGTACTTACTGTTTAATTGCTTTCTGTAGTTTGTTTTGTAAGCCATGAGGCAGTTATAGGCCTTTACCATTTTAAGGTTTAGGAACAGAAGTACCATGGTAGAATTTGCTGCTTAATTTTCTTATTTATTGTAATTTGCATACTTTTGGATAGCTTTATATATGTGTTAAGTTTAACGTATTTTATCGTGCACTCTTGCAGTTCTAATTTATGTAGTTTTTCTCAGATAGGGTGGGGAGGTCTGACAGGGGTAGGGGGGTGTTTAATTTTGAAGGATGTGACGGTATTGCACATACTGTGCTCTTTTGAGTTAGTACCTTATGATGTCAAGTCATGGTAATGAATATCAGGTTCCACTTTGGTTTTAGTTAGTACTGGAATATGTATCAATATTCTCCCCAAGTTGGTTTTTGTTTGTGTTTTCTTTAGATATTTTGTTACATCATAGTATAACTTTCATAAGATTTTTTGTCAGTGTACACGCAGAGTTAAATGTGCAGTTGCTCTTATAGTGTATGTGGAAGATCCAATACTGTGTTCTTGTATTAATATCATTTGTGATGTTAGGATAGCAGTAGGCTTTTATAATTATTGTGGAGTAGTTAATTAAATGAACAATGGTGAGTTGTTGTACAATATGGTGAAACTGGGTTAAAGGGGGGGGTTAGGATTTACTGTTTGAATTTTCACTGAATGCATTTCTTCAGTGTGTATATTGTAATTTAGCAGATGGGAAGGGGTAATAGTTTTGTTTTTATTTTGTTTTAATTACACGTTTTTATATTGATTTAAATGACATTATGTTTAATGGCACAATACATCTATAAGTTGAGTGAAGTGTATATATTAGACATATTACTTAATCTAACATTGTATAAATTTGTATTTAGCATAAGATGTTAAGAGATGAACTGTACAGGTGGTGAAGGAATTTTTGTGTAAGGGTAAAGTGTAATATATATATATATATATATATATATATATATATATATATATATATATATATATATATATATATATATATATATATATAAATGTGCAGTAATATATTATAATATATATATATATATATATATATATATATATATATATATATATATATATATATATATGAGTCTAGTGACTTTCTTGATACAGTTAAGGATTGCTGTTTAAAACAGTTTGTGACAGACCCAACTAGAGGAAACAATCTGCTTGACTTGGTTCCCTCTTCAAGGAGGGCTCCTTGGCGTGGTGAAGAGACCTGTTGGTCTCCTTCCTCAGACCGAACCTAATCACCCATAAATACCCCCTCCTTTATCCCATCCTCCCTTTTTCTTTCCCTCCTCCTCCTCCTCCCCACCCCTCCCTATTGCCCTTCCTCTTTTTGGCTTTTGGGTTTTTCCCCACAGGCACGCATGTTCCTGGGTAGGAGAAAGTGTACTGGTGTCCATCCCATTCCGTTGAGGTTCTTGGCAGTGGTGTAGTTTGCCGTGGAATCTGGATTGCCTGGGGATGTCACAATCCCTCTCTGGTCTCCTGGGGAGTGGCTCTGGGTGTCTTTCGGGCGATGGGTGTATCTCTGGAGGCTGCCTTTAAGATTCTGGAGGTGGTGGCCAAAGGAGGTATGCTTTGTGGCAGATATCCGGCCGCCCTCTCTTTAGTCTACCGAGGTAGCTCAGAAGATGTGAGGTTGCTATCCCAGATTGCTGGTTTACTTTCATGATGGGTAGGTTATGGCACGGGTTACATGCTGCATCTGCACTACTTGTGGTGCTGAGGTCCTCTTGGGCGTGGAGGGAGATTTCTGGCCCTTTCATTCCTCCCAGGAACTATCCCTCCCCAGTCCCCCATTTTTTTATTCTTTTTTTCTTTTTATTTTATTTTCTTTCCTTTTTTTCTTTAAAACAAAAAGAAGTAACCTAACTGTGGAAGCCCTAGTCCATGAACCTGCTACCCTTGGGCCCCTTCTTGATACTGCACCCTTTTCTGACCCCATCTCGTTTTTTGACCACTCTTCGGACACTCCTAATGCCTCTATACCTCTTGCTGGTGCTGTTTCCTCACCCGCTTCAGGTACTGAGGTCTCGACTGACTCCTTCGATTTACCTGACGTCCGCTCTCCTTTGACTATGCTTCCGGCCTCTCCCTCTACAGTGTGGCAATTTTCGAATCGTCGGCCCATTACACGTCGGACCAACTCCGGTCCCACTCCTAGATGCCAATGACAATTACCTGATGATGATACTTCTCCACCTTCTCGTTCTTCTCAGAAAAGATCGACACATCATGCACTCCCTTTCCACGCTCAGTTTCAGAAAGCACAATGGACTAAATTCTTCACTTTATGACCGACTTCCTCTATTGCCCATCTTTCCGACCATAGTATTGGCAAGGCACTCCTACGCCATGTTGGTAAAGATATTTCTTTTCATGCTCTAAAGGGCGGTACATGCATCATCACTATCCAGAATGCTACCCAAGCTCATGATCTTTCTCTTCTTTCACATATTGATGCTATTCCTGTCACTTTTGAAAAACATCATTCCCTCAATTCTTGTAGTGGTTCTGTCATTCTGCCCCATACCATAGTTCAACAAAATTTCCAGACATGTGTTGGTCTGAGGAATTAGACCTCTTGGTCTCCTTCCTCTGACCAAACCTAATTACCCCCCAATCCCCCCTCCCTTATCCCATCCTCCCTTTTTCTTTTCCTCCTCCTCCTTCCCACCCCTCACTATTACCCTTCCTCTTTTTGGCTTTTTTTTTCCCACAGGCACGCTAGTTCCTGGGTAGGGGAAAGTGTACTGGGGTCCATCCCATTCCATTGAGGTTCTTGGCAGTGGTGTAGTATGCCATGGAATCTGGATCGCCTGGGGATGTCACAATCCCTCTCCGGTCTCCTGGGGAGTTGCTATGTGTATCTTTCGGGCGATTGGTGTATCTCTGGAGGCTGCCTTTCGGATTCCGGGGGTGGTGGCCAAAGGAGGTATGCTTTGTGGCAGATATCCGGACGCTCTCTTTTGTCCACTGAGGTAGCTCGGCAGATGTGAGGTTGCTATCCCGGATTGCTGGTTTACTGGCATGATGGGTAGGGTATGGCATGGGTTCCATGCTGCATCTGCACTACTAGCGGAGCTGAGGTCCTCTTGGGCGTGGAGGGAGATTTCTGGCCCTCCCATTCCGCCCAGGCACTATCCCTCCCCAGTACCCCCTTTTTTTATTCTTTTTTTTTCTTTTTATTTTCTTTTCTTCTTTCTTTTTTTTCTTAAAAACAAAATGAAAGAAGTAACCTAACCATGGAAGCCCTAGTCCATGAACCTGCTACCCCCGGGCCCCTTCTTGATACTGCACCCCGTTTTGACCCTGCTTCGTCTTTGGACCACTCTTCGGACACTTCTAATGCCTCTGTACCTCTTGCCAGTGCTGTTTCCTCACCAGCTTCAGGTACTGAGGTCTCGACTGACTCCTTTGATTTGTCTGACCTCCGCTCTCCTTTGACTATGCTTCTGGCCTCTCCTTCTATAGTGTGGCAATTTTCGAATCGCTGGCCCATTCCATGTCGGACCAACTCTGGTCCCACTCCTAAACACCAACGACAATTACCTGCTGATAATACTTCACCACCTTCTCGTTCTTCTCAGAAAAGATCGACACGTCCTGCACTCCCTTTCCACGCTCAGTTTCAGAATGCACAATGGTCTAAATTCTTTACTTTATGACTGACTTCCTCTATTGCCTATCTTTCCAACCATAGTATTGGCAAGGCACTCCTATGCCATGTTGGTAAAGATATTTCTTTTCATGCTCTTAAGAGCAGTATGTGCATCATCATTGTACTGAATGCTACCCAAGCTCATGATCTTTCTCTTCTTTCCCATATTGATACTGTTCCTGTCACTATTGAAAAACATCTTTCCCTCAATTCTTGTAGTGGTACTGTCATTCTGCCCCATACCATAGTTCAACAAAATTTCCAGACATGTGGCAATGACATTCTTGAACAGCTGGAACTCCAAGATCTCCCAGTCCTCAAGGTAGACACTTATGTTCTTTGTGCCCGCAGGCGGAGACAATACCCTAGCAATGTGGCTTGTTTAACTTTTG
>NW_027199183.1:0-15000 GCF_038502225.1 Cherax quadricarinatus
CTATGACATGGCCTTGGATGCACTGGAAGAAAATCAGAATGCAGATGTAATATACACAGACTTTGCAAAAGCATTTGACAAATGCGATCATGGCGTAATAGCCCATAAAATACGTGCTAAAGGAATAACTGGGAAAGTGGGGAGATGGATCTTCAACTTCCTAACAAATCGAACACAAAGAGTAGTGGTCAACAGAGTTAAATCGGAGACATAGACAGAGATATACACCACAGCACCGTATCATCCTTTGCGGATGATACTAGGATCTGCATGAGGCTGTCATCTGCTGAGGACGCGGTTAACCTCCAAGAAGATATAAACAAAGTTTTCCAGTGGGCAACGGTAAACAATATGATGTTCAATGAGGACAAATTCCAACTACTCCGTTATGGAAAACTGGAGGAGATAATAACTAGAACAGAGTATACTACTGACTCCGGCCATACAATAGAGCGGAAAAATAATGTAAGGGACCTGGGAGTAGTAATGTCTGAGGATCTCACTTTCAAGGATCACAACAGTGCCACGATCGCACGTGCAAAGAAAATGATAGGATGGATAATGAGAACTTTCAAAACGAGAGATGCCAAGCCATGATGATCCTTTTCAAATCACTTGTTCTCTCTAGGCTGGAATACTGCTGTACATTAACATCTCCATTCAAAGCAGGTGAAATCGCAGATCTAGAGAGTGTACAGAGATCCTTTACTGCACGTATAAGTTCTGTCAAGCACCTTAACTACTGGGAACGCTTGGAAGCACTTGACTTGTACTCGTTGGAACGCAGGAGGGAGAGATATATCATAATCTACACTTGGAAAATCTTGGAAGGAATGGTCCCAAATCTGCACACAGAAATCACTCCCTACGAAAGTAAAAGACTGGGCAGGCGATGCAAAATGCCCCCAATAAAAAGTAGGGGCGCCATTGGTACACTAAGGGAAAACACCATAAGTGTCCGGGGCCCAAGACTGTTCAACAGCCTCCCATCAAGCATTAGGGGAATTGCCAATAAACCCCTGGCTGCCTTCAAGAGAGAGCTGGACAGATACCTAAAGTCAGTGCCGGATCAGCCGGGCTGTGGCTCGTACGTTGGACTGCGTGCGGCCAGCAGTAACAGCCTAGTTGATCAGGCCCTGATCCATCGGGAGGCCTGGTCATGGACCGGGCCGCGGGGGCGTTGATCCCCGGAATAACCTCCAGGTAACCTCCAGGTAATAATACAGTCCTCGTCTGGCGTGAAGTTATCTCTCTCTTGAATGGGCCCGAGGGGGGCGTTGACCCTTGGAAAGCATATCCTTCGGATTATTTCCTTTTTACCACGATGACTTGTCTTAGACTTGTCTCGAGAGGTTTGAGGGGCATAGAGACACATGTGTAATACCTGGGTAAGTGTGGAGACGAGATGTTTCTCCAGACACAGGTGTGTGTGTGTGTTTATTTCTGGAAATATTGTATGTACGACCATATAGTCGTCCTTCGCGAAGGGTCACGACCGGAAGGGGATTACGTCCCCCCCTTCCCTTTTTTTACGACTTTCTCCGCATACTTCGATCACGAGGAATACCGTCCTTTCTCCCCAAGAAAAGAAAGAGTGGAACTTTCACTCGCTATAACGCCAGGGAAATTTTCTGGTTTTATGGAAATTTTGTGAGACTGTGAGTGGTCAGTCGAGAGGTTTTACGCAAGTTGGAAAAACGTCTACCTACCTGGAGTCTACCTGGAGTCTACCTGGAGTCTACCTAGAGGGCATTCCAGGGGTCAACGCCCCCGTGCCCCGGTCCATGACCAGGCCTCCCGGTGGATCAGAGCCTGATCAATCAGGCTGTTGTCTACAGAGAAGTTGGCAGAAATACGTCTTCCAACTTAATTCGTTTTTAGAGAAGTTGAAGAATGAAGACAACTTCAATGTGTCAAGACTATCCACTTCAGGTCACCAGGGCTACCCACTTCAGGTCACCAGGGCTACCCACTTCAGGTCACCAGGGCTACCCACTTCAGGTCACCAAGACTACCCACTTCAGGTCACCAAGACTACCCACTTCAGGTCACCAAGACTATCAGCTTCAGGTCACCAAGACTATCAACTTCAGGTCACCAAGACTATCAACTTCAGGTCACCAAGACTATCAGCTTCAGGTCACCAAGACTATCAACTTCAGGTCACCAAGACTATCAGCTTCAGGTCACCAAGACTATCAACTTCAGGTCACCAAGACTATCAGCTTCAGGTCACCAAGACTATCAGCTTCAGGTCACCAAGACTATCAGCTTCAGGTCACCGTGCCCTTTCTCACAAATTAATTTTGAACTCAAGACTCAGTTTGAAATTGATTACTTAATAACATAACTCTAAGTTAGAACCAGTGACGTTTTGCTAGAAGTTAAAACTTAGGATTACGACTTAGGTGACAAGTTAGCAGCTAACAATATGACATTCGAATAGAAATTAGACAAGAGAATTTTTAGAACCTTTTTCTATGCATCAATTAGAAGTGATTGTCAAAAATCTATTTAGATCTTAGAAGTTATGATTTTTATAACTTCAGCTTAGGAGTTATAAGCCGGAATTAATTAGAACTTCTAAACAAGTTAGAAGTAGGTATTAGAGTGACTACTGTGAAAGTTAGACGAAGGCTTAGTCAAATTTCAGCTTTCTAAGCCACCCGGTATTGCTAGAAACACTAGAGAAGTTACCAGGAAAGGCTAGATATAGTTATATATATATATATATATATATATATATATATATATATATATATATATATATATATATATATATATACCAATAGGAATATTTTATTACATAATATGGTACAGAAGATTTAAGAGATACATTGTTGATATAAAGGTGGCATATACGGTACATGTTGTTACGTGTGTATCACCGATTATAAGGCGAAAATCTCATCCAGCTCCTCAGAGCTGGGGCGTGTGCCCAAAATACAGCAGGCATTACCCCTTTGAACAGCCGCACTGAGCCGCTGGAACAGAAAACTAGCTGCCCTGGGATCCCTAGTTACCCTGATGAGTCTTTTTCCCAGCTCCTTAAGGAATTTAGATGCACTCTTTCCCCATGAGCCAAGGGTCTCTGAGCCTATGGGAACAAACATATAATGATGGGCAAGTTCTCCATATTTTCTAGACTTTTGGGACTCCCTGAAGCTGGCAGCTGCCCCTCCTTCCTCCCTGGTGTATTGGAGATAGGTATCAGCCAAGGTAGATGCACATGTATAGTCCCACACCACCTGCTTCCCATCTGTCCAGGCTTGAAGGGTGATACCATCTGGACGCTTCTGGCTGCCATCAGATCTGCATAGTTGGGGTGGCTCCCTTACTGCTGGGCATCCAGCTGTTGTGAGGCTCCTCTTGATAATGTTATTAACCTCCTCATGTCTTGCAATCTTTCCCTCGGATTTACGGCACACAAGACCATGGTACCCGAATCGGTCTGCTGCTTCACTGCCACAAATACACCTGTGTTCGGCGAGAATAGGGGCGGCAAGTCGAAGGGCAACACCGATGCGGATGGTCTGTGGGTCGAGGCGTGTGCCAAGGCTGGAGTTGGGAACAGCCAACAGAAAGTCCCCAGCATGAGGGGCTCTCACTGCCAGGAGGCGGGCTCTATCCTTCCCTGACACACTCTGAAGCATTGTTGAGGCTATATTTTCCACTATTGGACCATCCCAGTGCGATTGTTTGTAGTTGTTGGGGGGAGCAGGTCTGGTTTCTGAGCCCGTTAGATTATCCCAGATCATTGGAACAGCACAGTGACTGGAACAACACAGTGACTGGAACAACACAGTGACTGGAACAACAACGTAAATGGAACAACACAGTGACTGGAACAACACAGTGACTGAGACAAAACAGTGACTCGAACAACACAGTGACTGGAACAACATAGTGACTGGAACAATACAGTGACTGGAACAATACAGTGACTGGAACAACACAGTGACTGGAACAACACAATGACGGGAACAACACAGTGACTGCAACAACTCAGTGACTGGAATAACACAGTAACTGGGACAATACAGTGACTGGAACAACACCGTGACTGGAAGAACACAGTGACTGGAACAATACCGTGACTGGAACACCGTGACTGGAACAATACCGTGGCTGGAACACCACAGTGACCGGAACACCACAGTGACTTGAACAACACAGTGACTGTAACAACACAGTGACTGGAACAACACAGTGACTGGAACAACACAGTGACTGGAACAAAACAGTGACTGGAACAAAAACAGTGACTGGAACAAAACAGTGACTGGAACAACACAGTGACTGGAACAACACAGTGACTGGAACAATACAGTGACTGGAACAACACAGTGACTGGAACAACACAGTGACTGGAACAACACAGTGACTGGAACAACACAGTGACTGGTACAACACAGTGACTGGAACAATACAGTAACAACACAGTGACTGGAACAACACAGTGACTCGAACAACACAGTGACTCGAACAACACAGTGACTGGAACAACACAGTGATTGGAACAACACAGTGACTGGAACAATACAGTGACTGGAACAACACAGTGACTGGAACAACACAGTGACTGGAACAACACAGTGACTGGAACAATACAGTGACTGGAACAACACAGTGACTGGAACAACACAGTGACTGGAACAACACAGTGACTGGAACAACACAGTGACTGGAACAATACAGTGACTGGAACAACACAGTGACTGGAACAATACAGTGACTGGAACAACACAGTGACTGGAACAATACAGTGACTGGAACAATACAGTGACTGGAACAACACAGTGACTGGAACAACACAGTGACTGGAACAACACAGTGACTGGAACAAGTGACTGGAACAATACAGTGACTGGAACAATACAGTGACTGGAACAATACAGTGACTGGAACAATACAGTGACTGGAACAATACAGTGACTGGAACAATACAGTGACTGGAACAATACAGTGACTGAACAAACAATACAGTGACTGGAACAACACAGTGACTGGAACAATACAGTGACTGGAACAACACAGTGACTGGAACAATACGTAACTGGAACAATACAGTGACTGGAACAATACAGTGACTGGAACAATACAGTGACTGGAACAATACAGTGACTGGAACAACACAGTGACTGGAACAATACAGTGACTGGAACAGCACAGTGACTGGAACAATACAGTGACTGGAACAACACAGTGACTGGAACACAGTGACTGGAACAATACAGTGACTGGAACAATACAGTGACTGGAACAATACAGTGACTGGAACAACACAGTGACTGGAACAATACAGTGACTGGAACAATACAGTGACTGGAACAACACAGTGACTGGAACAATACAGTGACTGGAACAACAATACAGTGACTGGAACAATACAGTGACTGGAACAATACAGTGACTGGAACAATACAGTGACTGGAACAATACAGTGACTGGAACAATACAGTGACTGGAACAATACAGTGACTGGAACAATACAGTGAGTGGAACAATACAGTGACTGGAACAATACAGTGACTGGAACAACCCAGTGACTGGAACAGTACAGTGACTGGAACAATACAGTGACTGGAACAATACAGTGACTGGAACAATACAGTGACTGGAACAATACAGTGACTGGAACAATACAGTGACTGGAACAATACAGTGACTGGAACAAAACAGTGACTGGAACAAAACAGTGACTGGAACAATACAGTGACTGGAACAATACAGTGACTGGAACAATACAGTGACTGGAACAATACAGTGACTGGAACAATACAGTGACTGGAACAATACAGTGACTGGAACAATACAGTGACTGGAACAATACAGTGACTGGAACAATACAGTGACTGGAACAATACAGTGACTGGAACAATACAGTGACTGGAACAATACAGTGACTGGAACAATACAGTTAATCGAACAATACAGTGACTGGAACAATACAGTGACTGAAACAATACAGTGACTGGAACAACACAGTTACTGGAACAATACAGTTACTGGAACAATACAGTGACTGGAACAATACAGTGACTGGAACAATACAGTGACTGGAACAATACAGTGACTGGAACAATACAATGACTGGAACAATACAGTGACCGGAACAATACAGTGACTGGAACAATACAGTGATTGGAACAATACAGTGACTGGAACAATACGGTGACTGGAACAATACAGTGACTGGAACAATACAGTGACTGGAACAATACAGTGACTGGAACAATACAGTGACTGGAACAATACAGTGACTGGAACAATACAGTGACTGGAACAATACAGTGACTGGAACAATACAGTGACTGGAACAATACAGTGACTGGAACAATACAGTGACTGGAACAATACAGTGACTGGAACAATACAGTGACTGGAACAATACAGTGACAGACTGGAGTGACTGGAACAATACAGTGACTGGAACAATACAGTGACTGGAACAATACAGTGACTGGCAGTGACTGGAACAATACAGTGACTGGAACATTACAGTGGAACAATACAGTGACTGGAACATTACAGTGGAACAATACAGTGACTGGAACAATACAGTGACTGGAACAATACAGTGACTGGAACAATACAGTGACTGGAACAATACAGTGACTGGAACAATACAGACTGGAGTGACTGGAACAATACAGTGACTGGAACAATACAGTGACTGGAACAATACAGTGACTGGAACAATACAGTGACTGGAACAATACAGTGACTGGAACAATACAGTGACTGGAACATTACAGACTGGAACAATACAGTGACTGGAACAATACAGTGACCGGAACAATACAGTGACTGGAACAATACAGTGACTGGAACAATACAGTGACTGGAACAATACAGTGACTGGAACAATACAGTGACTGGAACAATACAGTGACTGGAACAATACAGTGACTGGAACAATACAGTGACTGGAACAATACAGTGACTGGAACAATACAGTGAATGGAACAATACAGTGACTGGAACAATACAGTGACTGGAACAATACAGTGACTGGAACAATACAGTGACTGGAACAATACAGTGACTGGAACAATACAGTGACTGGAACAATACAGTGACTGGAACAATACAGTGACTGGAACAATACAGTGACTGGAACAATACAGTGACTGGAACAATACAGTGACTGGAACAATACAGTGACTGGAACAATACAGTGACTGGAACAATACAGTGACTGGAACAATACAGTGACTGGAACAATACAGTGACTGGAACAATACGGTGACTGGAACAATACAGTGACTGGAACAATACAGTGACTGGAACAATACAGTGACTGGAACAATATAGTGACTGGAACAATACAGTGACTGCATCAATACAGTGACTGGAACAATACAGTGACTGGAACAATACAGTGACTGGAACAATACAGTGACTGGAACAATACAGTGACTGGAACAATACAGTGACTGGAACAATACAGTGACTGGAACAATACAGTGACTGGAACAATACAGTGACTGGAACAATACAGTGACTGGAACAATACAGTGACTGGAACAATACAGTGACTGGAACAATACAGTGACTGGAACAATACAGTGACTGGAACAATGGAACACTGGAACAACAGTGACTGGAACAATACAGTGACTGCAACAGTACAGTGACTGCAACAGTACAGTGACTGCAACAGTACAGTGACTGCAACAGTACAGTGACTGCAACAGTACAGTTACTGGAACAATACAGTGACTGGAACAATACAGTGACTGGAACAATACAGTGACTGGAACAATACAGTGACTGGAACAATACAGTGACTGGAACAATACAGTGACTGGAACAATACAGTGACTGGAACAATACAGTGACTGGAACAATACAGTGACTGGAACAATACAGTGACTGGAACAATACAGTGGCTTTAACAATACAGTGACTGGAACAATACAGTGACTGGAACAATACAGTGACTGGAACAATACAGTGACTGGAACAATACAGTGACTGGAACAATACAGTGACTGGAACAATACAGTGACTGGAACAATACAGTGACTGGAACAATACAGTGACTGGAACAATACAGTGACTGGAACAATACAGTGACTGGAACAATACAGTGACTGGAACAATACAGTGACTGGAACAATACAGTGACTGGAACAATACAGTGACTGGAACAATACAGTGACTGGAACAATACAGTGACTGGAACAATACAGTGACTGGAACAATACAGTGACTGGAACAATACAGTGACTGGAACAATACAGTGACTGGAACAATACAGTGACTGGAACAATACAGTGACTGGAACAATACAGTGACTGGAACAATACAGTGACTGGAACAATACACAATACAGTGACTGGAACAATACAGTGACTGGAACAATACAGTGACTGGAACAATACAGTGACTGGAACAATACAGTGACTGGAACAATACAGTGACTGGAACAATACAGTGACTGGAACAATACAGTGACTGGAACAATACAGTGACTGGAACAATACAGTGACTGGAACAATACAGTGACTGGAACAATACAGTGACTGGAACAATACAGTGACTGGAACAATACAGTGACTGGAACAATACAGTGACTGGAACAATACAGTGACTGGAACAATACAGTGACTGGAACAATACAGTGACTGGAACAATACAGTGACTGGAACAATACAGTGACTGGAACAATACAGTGACTGGAACAATACAGTGACTGGAACAATACAGTGACTGGAACAATACAGTGACTGGAACAATACAGTGACTGGAACAATACAGTGACTGGAACAATACAGTGACTGGAACAATACAGTGACTGGAACAATACAGTGACTGGAACAATACAGTGACTGGAACAATACAGTGACTGGAACAATACAGTGACTGGAACAATACAGTGACTGGAACAATACAGTGACTGGAACAATACAGTGACTGGAACAATACAGTGACTGGAACAATACAGTGACTGGAACAATACAGTGACTGGAACAATACAGTGACTGGAACAATACAGTGACAGTGACTGGAACAATACAGTGACTGGAACAATACAGTGACTGGAACAATACAGTGACTGGAACAATACAGTGACTGGAACAATACAGTGACTGGAACAATACAGTGACTGGAACAATACAGTGACTGGAACAATACAGTGTGACAATGGAACAATACAGTGACTGGAACAATACAGTGACTGGAACAATACAGTGACTGGAACAATACAGTGAGTGACAATGTGACTGGAACAATACAACAATGGAACAATACAGTGACTGGAACAAACAGTGATACAGTGACTTGAACAATACAGTGACTGGAACAATACAGTGACTGGAACAATACAGTGACTGGAACAATACAGTGACTGGAACAATACAGTGACTGGAACAATACAGTGACTGGAACAATACAGTGACTGGAACAATACAGTGACTGGAACAATACAGTGACTGGAACAATACAGTGACTGGAACAATACAGTGACTGGAACAATACAGTGACTGGAACAATACAGTGACTGGAACAATACAGTGACTGGAACAATACAGTGACTGGAACAATACAGTGACTGGAACAATACAGTGACTGGAACAATACAGTGACTGGAACAATACAGTGACTGGAACAATACAGTGACTGGAACAATACAGTGACTGGAACAATACAGTGACTGGAACAATACAGTGACTGGAACATTACAGTGGAACAATACAGTGAGTGGAACAATACAGTGACTGGAACAATACAGTGACTGGAACAATACAGTGACTGGAACAGTACAGTGACTGACAATGGAACAATACAGTGACTGGAACAATACAATACAGTGACAGTGGAACAATACAGTGACTGGAACAATACAGTGACTGGAACAATACAGTGACTGGAACAATACAGTGACTGGAACAATACAGTGACTGACAGTGGAACAATACAGTGACTGGAACAATACAGTGACTGGACAATACAGTGAACAATACAGTGACTGGACAGTGATTGGAACAATACAGTAACTGGAACAATACAGTAACTGGAACAATACAGTGAGTGGAACAATACAGTGACTGGAACAATACAGTGACTGGAACAATACAGTGACTGGAACAATACAGTAACTGAAACAATACAGTGACTGGAACAATACAGTGACTGGAACAATACAGTGACTGGAACAATACAGTGACTGGAACAATACAGTGACTGGAACAATACAGTGACTACAGTGACTGGAACAATACAGTGACTGGAACAATACAGTGACTACAGTAACTGGAACAATACAGTGAGTGGAACAGTACAGTGACTGGAACAATACAGTGACTGGAACAATGCAGTGACTGGAACAATACAGTGACTGGAACAATACAGTGACTGGAACAATACAGTGACTGGAACAATACATTGACTGGAACAATACAGTGACTGGAACAATACAGTGACTGGAACAATACAGTGACTGGAACAATACAATGACTGGAACAATACAGTAACTGGAACAATGCGGTGACTGGAACAATACAGTGACTGGAACAATACAATGACTGGAACAATGCAGTGACTGGAACAATACAGTGACTGGAATTTATTTTTTCTTCTAATTCTTTCCCCACCTCTTCTTTCCTATTTCTCTTTTTTTCTTTGTTTTTCCTTTCTTCTGCCTAAGTGTGTTCTGTCCTGTTTATTTCCCCCTTCTGGTTTTGTCGTACTTCTTGTGGCATCTTAGCTCTCCTCATCTTCCCCTCTGACTGACACTGCTGCTACTACTACTACTACTACTACTACTACTACTACTACTACTACTACTACTACTACTATTACTACTACTATTACTATTACTACTACTACTACTATTACTACTACTACTACTACTACTACTACTACTACTACTACTACTACTACTACTACTACTACTACTGCTGCTGCTCCTGCTCCTGCTACTTATTCTTCCTCTCATGGTCCCTTCCCTGCCCCTTCGCCCATATATATACTGTCTCCCTCATTCTTTTATAACTAATATACATAATGGGTATAAACATAACCATGATTTTTAAGTAGGTGGAGTGGCAAGCCAGTGGAAGGCCTCGATCAGATGACCAAAACCTCACATGACCAACATCTGCACCTATCTCCTGTGTTAGTGTGACTTTGTAAATGGACCAACTCGGACCAAAACGTCGTTGTTATCTCTCTCTCTCTCTCTCTCTCTCTCTCTCTCTCTCTCTCTCTCTCTCTCTCTCTCTCTCTCTCTCTCTCTCTCTCTCTCTCTCTCTCTCTCTCTCTCTCTCTCTCTCTCTCTCTCTCTCTCTCTCTCTCTCTCTCTCCCATGTGCGGGTTTTTTGTGTAACAAGAATAATTCTCTGCTAGGATGAATTAACACAGGAGTGCATGAGAGTACATGGGAGTGTATGGGAGCACATGAGAATGCATAGAAGTGCATGAGAGTACGTGGGAATGCATGGAAGTGCATTGGAGTACATGGGAATGCATGGAAGTACACGGGAATGCATGGAAGTGCATAGAAGTGCATGGAAGTGCATGGGAATGAATGGAAGTGCATGGGAGTACATGGGAATGCGTGGAACTCCATAAAGGTGGCAGCAAAGCATTAGCTAAGAACTATAGACCAATAGCTCTGACGTCCCACATCATAAAAATCTTTGAAAGAGTGCTAAGAAACAGGATTGCAAATCACCTGGATTCCCAAAAACTGCACAATCCAGGGCAACATGGGTTCAGGGCAGGTCGCTCCTGCCTCTCACAACTACTGGATCACTATGACATGGCCTTGGATGCACTGGAAGAAAATCAGAATGCAGATGTAATATACACAGACTTTGCAAAAGCATTTGACAAATGCGATCATGGCGTAATAGCCCATAAAATACGTGCTAAAGGAATAACTGGGAAAGTGGGGAGATGGATCTTCAACTTCCTAACAAATCGAACACAAAGAGTAGTGGTCAACAGAGTTAAATCGGAGGCTGCCATAGTGAAGAGCTCTGTTCCACAAGGCACAGTACTCGCCCCCATCTTATTCCTTATCCTCATATCAGACATAAACAGAGATATACACCACAGCACCGTATCATCCTTTGCGGATGATACTAGGATCTGCATGAGGCTGTCATCTGCTGAGGACGCGGTTAACCTCCAAGAAGATATAAACAAAGTTTTCCAGTGGGCAACGGTAAACAATATGATGTTCAATGAGGACAAATTCCAACTACTCCGTTATGGAAAACTGGAGGAGATAATAACTAGAACAGAGTATACTACTGACTCCGGCCATACAATAGAGCGGAAAAATAATGTAAGGGACCTGGGAGTAGTAATGTCTGAGGATCTCACTTTCAAGGATCACAACAGTGCCACGATCGCACGTGCAAAGAAAATGATAGGATGGATAATGAGAACTTTCAAAACGAGAGATGCCAAGCCCATGATGATCCTTTTCAAATCACTTGTTCTCTCTAGGCTGGAATACTGCTGTACATTAACATCTCCATTCAAAGCAGGTGAAATCGCAGATCTAGAGAGTGTACAGAGATCCTTTACTGCACGTATAAGTTCTGTCAAGCACCTTAACTACTGGGAACGCTTGGAAGCACTTGACTTGTACTCGTTGGAACGCAGGAGGGAGAGATATATCATAATCTACACTTGGAAAATCTTGGAAGGAATGGTCCCAAATCTGCACACAGAAATCACTCCCTACGAAAGTAAAAGACTGGGCAGGCGATGCAAAATGCCCCCAATAAAAAGTAGGGGCGCCATTGGTACACTAAGAGAAAACACCATAAGTGTCCGGGGCCCAAAACTGTTCAACAGCCTCCCATCAAGCATTAGGGGAATTGCCAATAAACCCCTGGCTGCCTTCAAGAGAGAGCTGGACAGATACCTAAAGTCAGTGCCGGATCAGCCGGGCTGTGGCTCGTACGTTGGACTGCGTGCGGCCAGCAGTAACAGCCTAGTTGATCAGGCCCTGATCCATCGGGAGGCCTGGTCATGGACCGGGCCGCGGGGGCGTTGATCCCCGGAATAACCTCCAGGTAACATGCTAGCTAAGGTGCGTCTTACAGCCTCACTACATGCTAGCTAAGGTGCGTCTTACAGCCTCACTACATGCTAGCTAAGGTGCGTCTTACAGCCTCACTACATGCTAGCTAAGGTGCGTCTTACAGCCTCACTACATGCTACCTAAGGTGCGTCTTACAGCCTCACTACATGCTAGCTGAGGTGCGTCTTACAGCCTCACTACATGCTAGCTAAGGTGCGTCTTACAGCCTCACTACTTGCTAGCTAAGGTGCGTCTTACAGCCTCAGTACATGCTAGCTAAGGTGCGTCTTACAGCCTCACTACATGCTAGCTAAGGTGCGTCTTATAGCCTCACTACATGCTAGCTAAGGTGCGTCTTACAGCCTCACTACATGCTAGCTAAGGTGCGTCTTATAGCCTCACTACATGCTAGCTGAGGTGCGTCTTACAGCCTCACTACATGCTAGCTAAGGTGCGTCTTACAGCCTCACTACATGCTAGCTAAGGTGCGTCTTACAGCCTCACTACATGCTAGCTAAGGTGCGTCTTACAGCCTCACTACATGCTAGCTAAGGTGCGTCTTATAGCCTCACTACATGCTAGCTGAGGTGCGTCTTACAGCCTCACTACACGCTAGCTGAGCTGCGTCTTACAGCCTCACTACATGCTAGCTGAGGTGCGTCTTACAGCCTCACTACATGCTAGCTGAGGTGCGTCTTACAGCCTCACTACATGCTAGCTAAGGTGCCTCTTACAGCCTCACTACATGCTAGCTAAGTGCGTCTTACAGCCTCACTACATGCTAGTTAAGGTGCGTCTTACAGCCTCACTACATGCTAGCTAAGGTGCATCTTACAGCCTCACTACATGCTAGCTAAGGTGCGTCTTACAGCCTCACTACATGCTCGCTAAGGTGCGTCTTACAACCTCACTACATGCTAGCTAAGGTGCGTCTTACAGCCTCACTACATGCTAGCTGAGGTGCGTCTTACAGCCTCACTACATGCTAGCTAAGGTGATACTAGGATCTGCATGAGGCTGTCATCTGCTGAGGACGCGGTTAACCTCCAAGAAGATATAAACAAAGTTTTCCAGTGGGCAACGGTAAACAATATGATGTTCAATGAGGACAAATTCCAACTACTCCGTTATGGAAAACTGGAGGAGATAATAAGTGCCACGATCGCACGTGCAAAGAAAATGATAGGATGGATAATGAGAACGTTCAAAACGAGAGATGCCAAGCCATGATGATCCTTTTCAAATCACTTGTTCTCTCTAGGCTGGAATACTGCTGTACATTAACATCTCCATTCAAAGCAGGTGAAATCGCAGATCTAGAGAGTGTACAGAGATCCTTTACTGCACGTATAAGTTCTGTCAAGCACCTTAACTACTGGGAACGCTTGGAAGCACTTGACTTGTACTCGTTGGAACGCAGGAGGGAGAGATATATCATAATCTACACTTGGAAAATCTTGGAAGGAATGGTCCCAAATCTGCACACAGAAATCACTCCCTACGAAAGTAAAAGACTGGGCAGGCGATGCAAAATGCCCCCAATAAAAAGTAGGGGCGCCATTGGTACACTAAGAGAAAACACCATAAGTGTCCGGGGCCCAAAACTGTTCAACAGCCTCCCATCAAGCATTAGGGGAATTGCCAATAAACCCCTGGCTGCCTTCAAGAGAGAGCTGGACAGATACCTAAAGTCAGTGCCGGATCAGCCGGGCTGTGGCTCGTACGTTGGACTGCGTGCGGCCAGCAGTAACAGCCTAGTTGATCAGGCCCTGATCCATCGGGAGGCCTGGTCATGGACCGGGCCGCGGGGGCGTTGATCCCCGGAATAACCTCCAGGTATCCAGGTCAGCCTCACTACATGCTAGCTGAGGTGCGTCTTACAGCCTCACTACATGCTAGCTAAGGTGCGTCTTACAGCCTCACTACATGCTAGCTAAGGTGCGTCTTAC
>NW_027199183.1:20000-34801 GCF_038502225.1 Cherax quadricarinatus
GGAAGCAGTGATGGTGGTAGTGGTGGTGGTAGCAGTGGTAGTGAGAGGGTGGCAGATGGTGGAAGGAAGCAGTGATGGTGGTAGTGGTGGTAGTGAGAGGGTGGCAGATGGTGGTAGGAAGCAGTGATGGTAGTAGTGGTGGTGGTGTGAGGGTGGCACATGGTGGTAGGAAGCAGTGGTGGTGGTGGTAGTGGTGGGAGGGCAGCAGATGGTGGTAGGAAGCAGTGATGGTGGTAGTAGTGGCAGTGGGAGGGTGGCAGATGGTGGTAGGAAGCAGTGATGTTAGTAGGAGTGGCAGGTACTGTGAGGATAACAAATGGTGTGATAGGTGGCAGATGGTGGTGGAAGGACGGCAGGTGGCGGAAAAGGAGGATCTCAAGAGATGGCAGGTGGTGTAAAGAGTGAGGGTGACAGGTGGTTCACGATGCGTGTAGTTTTCCATCTGTGTTTGCAGCGTTGCCTTACCACCAGCTGTCCATCCCCCACTACCACAATCGCCCAATAACCACCATCATTACTATCACTAGTGACAGCTGGTGAGATACAGGATGTCAACAGTGACTGATGTCAGCAGAATGATGAACAGTGTCAGCAGTGACGAGAAACAACGTCAGCCGTGACATATTGTTGTTGATAACACCCACCACCACTACAACCACTACCACCACCACAACTACCACTATCAACACACCACCACCACCACTACAACCACTACCACCACCACAACTACCACTATCAACACACCACCACCACCACTACAACCACTACCACCACCACAACTACCACTATCAACACACCACCACCACCACTACAACCACTACCACCACCACAACTACCACTATCAACACACCACCACCACCACTACAACCACTACCACCACCACAACTACCACTATCAACACACCACCACCACCACTACAACCACTACCACCACCACAACTACCACTATCAACACACCACCACCACTACAACCACTACCACCACCACAACTACCACTATCAACACACCACCACCACTACAACCACTACCACCACCACAACTACCACTATCAACACACCACCACCACCACTACAACCACTACCACCACCACAACTACCACTATCAACACACCACCACCACCACTACAACCACTACCACCACCACAACTACCACTATCAACACACCACCACCACCACTACAACCACTACCACCACCACAACTACCACTATCAACACACCACCACCACTACAACCACTACCACCACCACAACTACCACTATCAACACACCACCACCACTACAACCACTACCACCACCACAACTACCACTATCAACACACCACCACCACCACTACAACCACTACCACCACCACAACTACCACTATCAACACACCACCACCACCACTACAACCACTACCACCACCACAACTACCACTATCAACACACCACCACCACCACTACAACCACTACCACCACCACAACTACCACTATCAACACACCACCACCACCACTACAACCACTACCACCACCACAACTACCACTATCAACACACCACCACCACTACAACCACTACCACCACCACAACTACCACTATCAACACACCACCACCACTACAACCACTACCACCACCACAACTACCACTATCAACACACCACCACCACTACAACCACTACCACCACCACAACTACCACTATCAACACACCACCACCACTACAACTAACACTACCACCACAACAACTACCACTATCAACACACCACCACCACTACAACTAACACTACCACCACTACAACCACCACCACCACTACAACTAACACTACCACCACTACAACTAACACCACCACCACTACAACTAACACTACCACCACTACAACTAACACCACCACCACTACAACTAACACTACCACCACTACAACTAACACTACCACCACTACAACTAACACCACCACCACTACAACTAACACTACCACCACTACAACTAACACTACCACCACTACAACTAACACCACCACCACTACAACTAACACTACCACCACTACAACTACCAGAACTATTACTACAACTAACACAACTACTACTACCACTACAACTACCACAGCTACCACTACAACTAACACTACCACCACTACAACTAACACTACCACCACTACAACTAACACCACCACCACTACAACTAACACTACCACCACTACTACTAACACTACCACCACTACAACTAACACTACCACCACTACAACTAACACTACCACCACTACAACTAACACCACCACCACTACAACTAACACCACACTACAACTAACACTACCACCACTACAACTAACACTACCACCACTACAACTAACACAACCACCACTTCAACTAACACCATCACCACTACAACTAACACCACCACCACTACAACTAACACTACCACCACTACAACTAACACCACCACCACTACAACTAACACTACCACCACTACAACTAACACTACCACCACTACAACTAACACCATCACCACTACAACTAACACTACCACCACTACAACTAACACTACCACCACTACAACTAACACCACCACCACTACAACTAACACCACCACCACTACAACTAACACAACCACCACTACAACTAACACTACCACCACTACAACTAACACTACCACCACTACAACTAACACTACCACCACTACAACTAACACTACCACCACTACAACTAACACTACCACCACTACAACTAACACTACCACCACTACAACTAACACTACCACCACTACAACTAACACTACCACCACTACAACTAACACTACCACCACTACAACTAACACAACCACCACTACAACTAACATTACCACCACTACAACTAACACTACCACCACTACAACTAACACCACCACCACTACAACTAACACTACCACCACTACAACTAACACTACCACCACTACAACTACTACAAACACTACTACCACCAATACAACTAACACTACCACCACTACAACTAACACTACCACCACTACAAATAACACTACCACCACTACAACTAACACTACCACCACTACAACTAATACCACCACCACTACAACTAACACTACCACCACTACAACTAACACTACCACCACTACAACTAACACTACCACCACTACAACTAACACTACCACCACCACCACTACAACTACCATCACCACTACAACTAACAACACCACCACTACAACTAACACTACCACCACTACAACTAACACTACCACCACTACAACTAACACTACCACCACTACAACTAACACTACCACCACTACAACTAACACTACCACCACTACAACTAACACTACCACCACTACAACTAACACTACAACCACCACAACTACTACTACCACCACAACTATTACTACCACTACAACTACCACAACTACTACTACAACTAACACAACTACTACTACCACTACAACTACCACAGCTACCACTACAACTACCACAACTATTAGTACCACTACAACTACCAACACTACCACTACAACTACCAACACTACCACTACTACCAACACTACCACCACTACAACTACCAACACTACCACTACAACTACCAGCACTACCACTACAACTACCAACACTACCACTACTACAAACACTACCACCACTACCACTACAACTACCAACACTACCACTACAACTACCAACACTACCACTACAACTACCAACACTACCACTACAACTACCAACACTACCACTACAACTACCAACACTACCACTACAACTACCAGCACTACCACTACAACTACCAACACTACCACTACTACCAACACTACCACCACTACAACTACCAACACTACCACTACAACTACCAACACTACCACTACAACTACCAACACTACCACTACAACTACCAACACTACCACTACAACTACCAACACTACCACTACAACTACCAACACTACCACTACAACTACCAACACTACCACTACAACTACCAACACTACCACTACAACTACCAACACTACCACTACAACTACCAGCACTACCACTACAACTACCAACACTACCACTACTACAAACACTACCACCACTACCACTACAACTACCAACACTACCACTACTACAAACACTACCAACACTACCACTACAACTACCAACACTACCACTACAACTACCAACACTACCACTACAACTACCAACACTACCACTACAACTACCAGCACTACCACTACAACTACCAGCACTACCACTACAACTACCAACACTACCACTACTACCAACACTACCACCACTACAACTACCAACACTACCACTACAACTACCAACACTACCACTACAACTACCAACACTACCACTACTACAAACACTACCAACACTACCACTACAACTACCAACACTACCACTACAACTACCAACACTACCACTACAACTACCACAACTACTACTACCACTACAACTAACACAACTACCACTACAACTACCACAACTACCACTACAACTACCAACACTACCACTACTACCAACACTACCACCACTACAACTACCAACACTACCACTACAACTACCAACACTACCACTACAACTACCAACACTACCACTACAACTACCAACACTACCACTACAACTACCAGCACTACCACTACAACTACCAACACTACCACTACTACAAACACTACCACCACTACCACTACAACTACCAACACTACCACTACTACCAACACTACCACCACTACAACTACCAACACTACCACTACAACTACCAACACTACCACTACAACTACCAACACTACCACTACAACTACCAACACAACTACCACTACAACTACCACAACTACCACTACAACTACCATAACTACCACTACAACTAACACAACTACTACTACAACTACCACAACTACTGCAACAACTAACAACACTACCACTACAACTACCACAACTACTACTACTACTACAACTACCACAACTACTACTACCACTATAACTACCACAACTACCACTACAACTACCACAATTATTACTACCACTACAACAAACACAACTACCACTACAACTACCACAACTACTACTACAACTTCCACAACTGCTACTACCACTACAACAACCACCACTCCTACTACAACTACCACTACAACCACTACTACTAACACTACCACCACTACTACTAACACTACCACCACTACAACTAACACTACCACCACTACTACTAACACTACCACCACGTTGTTAATATTGAGCAAAATGAGTAATATTGATTTTTTTGTAGGTGGGTATGATACCCACTGATGAAGCTCGTGCCATACCCCGGGGCATGATACTGTATCATTCCCCCGTAATGACCTTCCTTACCTGCCCTTTATTTGACCTTCCAGGCCTTGACTATACTTATACCTGACCATACTTATATCTGACCATACTTATATCTGACCATACTTATATCTGACCATACTTATATCTGACCATACTTATATCTGACCATACTTATATCTGACCATACTTATATCTGACCATACTTATATCCGACCATACTTATACCTGACCATACTTATACCTGACCATACTTATATCTGACCATACTTATATCCGACCATACTTATATCTGACCATACTTATATCTGACCATACTTATATCTGACCATACTTATATCTGACCATACTTATATGTGACCATACTTATATCTGACCATACTTATATCCGACCATACTTATACCTGACCATACTTATACCTGACCATACTTATATCTGACCATACTTATATCCGACCATACTTATATCTGACCATACTTATATCTGACCATACTTATACCTGACCATACTTATACCTGACCATACTTATACCTGACCATGCTTATATCTGACCATACTTATATCTGACCATACTTATATCTGACCATACTTATACCTGACCATACTTATACCTGACCATACTTATACCTGACCATGCTTATTCCTGACCATACTTATACCTGACCATACTTATACCTGACCATACTTATTCCTGACCATACTTATATCTGACCATACTTATACCTGACCATACATATATCTGACCATACTTATACCTGACCATACTTATATCTGACCATACTTATACCTGACCATACTTATACCTGACTATACTTATATCTAACCATACTTATACCTGACCATACTTATACCTGACTATACTTATATCTGACCATACTTATACCTGACCATACTTATATCTGACCATACTTATATCTGACCATGCTTATACCTGACCATACTTATACCTGACCATACTTATATCTGACCATACTTATACCTGACCTTACTTATATCTGCCCATACTTATATCTGACCATACTTATACCTGACCAAACTTGACCTGACCATACTTATATCTGACCGTACTTATACCTGATCATACCTATACCTGATCATACTTATACGTGAAGGTGTATTAACTGGTTTTATTGTCTAGTGTATTCAGGTAGTGACCTGAGGTCACCTATCACTAATATGACTTGTGTTAACCTACACCTGGATGAAATCAAAGCTACCTGTTGTTATCCAGGATAAGGTAAGAGTCTATCTGCTCTTATAAGGTATTTACTTGTAATTTCCTGTCCCCAGGAAATTACAGGTAGTCGGGTTTGTCAACAAGTGTGAGGTTCCTGGTAAGATGTGCTGGTATGTGTGTAGCCCTGGTATATACACAGTTCCTGGAAGGTGGTGCTTGTGGTAGTGGCGGTAGTGGTGGTAGTAGTGGTGGTAGTAGTGGTGGTAGTGGTGGTAGTAGTGGTAGTAGTGGTGGTAAAATTATGGAATCAGTAAGAGGTCTGGATTTCCTTACAGGTAACTAGTTAAATCAGTCTGTGTATATACACTGAGAGACTTTTATTTCTGTGTATGTACACCCCATCAACCACAAGATCAACCTATCCCAAAGATGCCATAACGCTCAAAATAGTATCCTAAATGACAAGAGAAATCACCCCCGGAAGACTCTTACGCTCTTAATGCAATGGCGGCCTCATTTTCAAGAAGCAACGCCATCTGTGGAGCGGAGGAACAACTACTCTTGGGAGAAGGTTGTCACACACCGCGTTATATTCATTACCATTAATTTTGGTAGACTTTCACATCTGGGTACATTATTATTCCTGTTATTGTTATTTCATTAGTAGTAGTGATAGCCTTACCTGGAGGTTACCTGGAGGTTATTCCGGGGATCAACGCCCCCGCGGCCCGGTCCATGACCAGGCCTCCCGATGGATCAGGGCCTGATCAACTAGGCTGTTACTGCTGGCCGCACGCAGTCCAACGTACGAGCCACAGCCCGGCTGATCCGGCACTGACTTTAGGTATCTGTCCAGCTCTCTCTTGAAGGCAGCCAGGGGTTTATTGGCAATTCCCCTAATGCTTGATGGGAGGCTGTTGAACAGTTTTGGGCCCCGGACACTTATGGTGTTTTCCCTTAGTGTACCAATGGCGCCCCTACTTTTTATTGGGGGCATTTTGCATCGCCTGCCCAGTCTTTTACTTTCGTAGGGAGTGATTTCTGTGTGCAGATTTGGGACCATTCCTTCCAAGATTTTCCAAGTGTAGATTATGATATATCTCTCCCTCCTGCGTTCCAACGAGTACAAGTCAAGTGCTTCCAAGCGTTCCCAGTAGTTAAGGTGCTTGACAGAACTTATACGTGCAGTAAAGGATCTCTGTACACTCTCTAGATCTGCGATTTCACCTGCTTTGAATGGAGATGTTAATGTACAGCAGTATTCCAGCCTAGAGAGAACAAGTGATGAAAGTTCTCATTATCCATCCTATCATTTTCTTTGCACGTGCGATCGTGGCACTGTTGTGATCCTTGAAAGTGAGATCCTCAGACATTACTACTCCCAGGTCCCTTATTTTCCTGTTATCTACCTAAGGATGAGGAGGAGAAAGTAAAGAGAGCCATAGTACATATTAAAGGTGGTGAAGGAAGAGTAGGAATAATTGAACTCTCTCTCTCTCTCTCTCTCTCTCTCTCTCTCTCTCTCTCTCTCTCTCTCTCTCTCTCTCTCTCTCTCTCTCTCTTTCTCTCTCTCTCTCTCTCTCGCCATCTCTCGCTATTATCCCTTTCATCCGTATCCTTTTCCATCGACTTCATGTGCCCCTATGCCCCTTTTCTTACACCCCCTTTCTTATGCCCCTTTTCCCTTTTCTTACTATGCCCTTGAGAAGAATGGGATTAGAACAGGAAGAAAGAGATCTTTTGTGTCCCAGCCAACGTCTCTCTCTCTCTCTCTCTCTCTCTCTCTCTCTCTCTCTCTCTCTCTCTCTCTCTCTCTCTCTCTCTCTCTCTCTCTCTTTCTCTCTCTCTCTCTCTCTCTCTCTCTCTCTCTCTCTCTCTCTCTCTCTCTCTCTCTCTCTCTCTCTCTCTCTCTCTCTCTCCCTCTCTCTCAAAACGACGATTACTGTATTTACTAAAACTAGATACACCAGCAGTGTTGCTACACTATTGTATATGACAGTTACACAGTGGCAACACCAGCAGTGTTGCTACACTATTGTATAGGATAGTTACACAGTGGCAACACCAGCAGTGTTGCTACACTATTGTATATGACAGTTACACAGTGGCAACACCAGCAGTGTTGCTACACTATTGTATATGACAGTTACACAGTGGCAACACCAGCAGTGTTGCTACACTATTGTATATGACAGTTACACAGTGGCAACACCAGCAGTGTTGCTACACTATTGTATATGACAGTTACACAGTGGCAACACAAGCAGTGTTGCTACACTATTGTATATGACAGTTACACAGTAGCAACACCAGTTAGTGTTGCTACATCTATTGTATATGACATGCTAGCACAGTGGGTAACCACAAGCAGTGCTTGCTACACTATTGTATATATGACAGTTACACAGTGGCAGGTAATTCAGCAGTGTTGCTACACTATTGTATATGAGACAGTTACACAGTGGCAACACAAGCAGTGCTTAGCTAGCACTATTGTATATGACAGTTATACAGTGGCAACACAAGCAGTGCTGTTACTACACTATTGTGAGCATGACAGTTACACAGTGGTAAGAACACCAGCAGTGTTGCTACACTATTGTATATGACAGTTACACAGTGGCACACCAGCAGTGTTGTCACACTATTGTATATGACAGTACACAGTGGCAACACCAGCAGTGCATTGCTACTATGTATATGACAAGCTTACATGTAGTGGCAACACAGCAGTGTTGCTAATTACTATGCATAGGAGATACACAGTAGCAACACCAGCAGTGTTGCTACACTATTCTGTGTGATAGTTACACAGTGGGAAGTAAAGCCAGCAGTGCTTCACTGTTATATTCCATCACGAAGGATGGATTACAGACATAGTTTTGAAATGTTTTAGTCTTAGATGGCAGACTTCAGCAGTGTCAGCTTGAGATGGCAGACTTCAGCAGTGTCAGCTTGAGATGGCAGACTTCAGCAGTGTCAGCTTGAGATGGCAGACTTCAGCAGTGTCAGCTTGAGATGGCAGACTTCAGCAGTGTCAGCTTGAGATGGCAGACTTCAGCAGTGTCAGCTTGAGATGGCAGACTTCAGCAGATGTCGCAGTGCCTGAGATGGCAGACTTCAGCAGTGTCAGTCTGAGATGATAGACTTCAGCAGTGTCAGCTCGGCAGGATGGCAGACTTCAGCAGTGTCGGCGATGACTTGCGAGATGGCAGATTGCTCAGCAGGATGTCAGCGAGGATGGCAGACTTCAGCAGTGTCTCCTTGCGATGGCAGACTTCAGCAGTGTCAGCTTGAGATGGCAGACTTCAGCAGTGTCAGCTTGAGATGGCAGACTTCAGTAAGACAATGAAGATATGGTCAAGTATTCCATTAAATGTTCGTCAGCATTGACAGCTACATAGGCTGCCTTCCAGCAGAGCTGCAGTTACTGCTTCCTGACAGTTACCGTCTTCCAGCAGAGCTGCAGTTACTGTTTCCTGACAGTTACCATCTTCCAGCAGAGCTGCAGTTACTGTTTCCTGACAGTTACCATCTTCCAGCAGAGCTGCAGTTACTGTTTCCTGACCGGTTGCCATCTTCCAGCAGGCTGCAGTTACTGTTTCCTGACGTTACCATCTTCCACGAGCTGCAGTTCTGTTTCCTTGACGTTACCATCTTCCAGCAGCTGCAGTTACTGTTCCTGACAGTTACCATTCCAGCAGACTGCAGCTGTTCCTGACAGTTACCATCTTCCAGCAGGGCTGCAGTTCTGTTTCCTTGACAGTTGCCATCTTCCACAGCTGCAGTTACTGTTTCCTGACGTTACCATCTTCCAGCAGAGGCTGCAGTTACTGTTCCTTGACGGTTACCGTCTTCCAGCAGCTGCACTTACTGTTTCAGGTTACCATCTTCCAGCAGAGCTGCAGTTACTGTTTCCTGACAGTTACCATCTTCCAGCAGAGCTGCAGTTACTGTTTCTTGACAGTTACCATCTTCCAGCAGAGCTGCAGTTACTGCTTCCTGACAGTTACCATCTTGCAGGTTGCCAGTTACTGCTTCCGAGTTACCATCTTCAGACTGGGTTGCTGTTTCACGTTACCATCTTCCAGCGAGGCTGCAGTTACTGCTTCCTTGACGGTTCCATCTTCCAGCAGGGCTGCAGTTACTGTTTCCTGACGTTACCATCTTCCACGAGCTGCAGTTATACTTCCTGACAGGTTACCATCTTCCAGCAGGCTTGCGTTCTGTTTCCTGACGGTTACCATCTTCCAGAGCTGCGGTTACTGCTTCCACCGGTTACCATCTTCCGCAGAGCAGTTACTGTTTCCTGACGGTTACCATCTTCCAGCAGAGCTGCAGTTACTTTTCTGCGTTACCATCTTCCAGCAGCTGCGTTACTGTTTCCTACAGTTACCATCTTCCAGCAGGCTTGCATGCTTCCTGACAGTTACCATCTTCCAGCAGAGCTGCAGTTACTGCTTCCTGACAGTTACCATCTTCCAGCAGAGCTGCAGTTACTGCTTCCTGACAGTTACCATCTTCCAGCAGAGCTGCAGTTACTGTTTCCTGACAGTTACCATCTTCCAGCAGAGCTGCAGTTACTGCTGCAGTTACCATTCTTCCAGAGGCTACAGTTACTGCTTCCTGACGGTTCCATCTTAGCAGAGCTGCAGTTACTGCTTCCTGACGTTACCATCTTACAGGCTGCGTTACTGTGCAGTTACCATCTTCCAGCGGCTGCAGTTACTGTTTCCTGACAGTTACCATCTTCCAGCAGAGCTGCAGTTACTGTTTCCTGACAGTTACCATCTTCCACAGGCTGCGTTACTGTTTCTTGACAGTTACCATCTTCCAGCAGAGCTGCATTGCTTCCTTGACGTTACCATCTTCCTGAGCGTTATGCCTGATTAGTTACCATCTTCCAGCAGAGCTGCAGTTACTATTTCCTGACAGTTACCATCTTCCAGCAGAGCTGCAGTTACTGCTTCCTGACAGTTACCATCTTCCAGCAGAGCTGCAGTTACTGCTTCCTGACAGTTTCCATCTTCCAGCAGAGCTGCAGTTACTATCACCTTGACCGTTATCTTCCAGCAGAGCTGCAGTTACTGTTTCCTGACAGTTACCGTCTTCCAGCAGAGCTGCAGTTACTGTTTCCTGACAGTTACCGTCTTCCAGCAGAGCTGCAGTTATGCTTCCAGTTCCATTTCCTTGAGGCTGCGGTTACTGCTTTTGACGTTCCATTCAACCAGAGGCTGCAGTTACTGCTTCCTGACAGTTACCATCTTCCAGCAGAGCTGCAGTTACTGTTTCCTGACAGTTACCATCTTCCAGAGCTGCAGTTACTGTTTCCTGACAGTTACCATCTTCCAGCAGGTGCGAGCTTCTGACAGTTACCATCTTCCAGCAGACTGCGTTACTGTTCCTGACAGTTACCATCTTAGCAGGCTGCGGTTACTGTTTCCTGACAGGTTACCATCTTCCAGCAGGCTGCATTCTGTTTCCCGTTACCATCTTCCAGCAGAGCTGCAGTTACTGTTTCCTGACAGTTACCATCTTCCAGCAGAGCTGCAGTTACTGCTTCCTGACAGTTACCATCTTCCAGCAGAGCTGCAGTTACTGCTTCCTGACAGTTACCATCTTCCAGCAGCAGTTGCTGCTTCCACGATTACCATCTTTCCTGAGGCTGCATTGCCCTTCCTGACAGTTACCATCTTCCAGCAGAGCTGCAGTTACTGTTTCCTGACAGTTACCATCTTCCAGCAGAGCTGCAGTTACTGTTTCCTGACAGTTACCATCTTCCAGCAGAGCTGCAGTTACTGTTTCCTGACAGTTACCATCTTCCAGCAGAGCTGCAGTTACTGCTTCCTGACAGTTACCATCTTCCAGCAGCGGTTACCGCTTCCTGCAGTTTCCATCTTCCAGCAGGCTGCGTTACTGTTTACCGCAGTTACCATCTTCCAGCAGAGCTGCAGTTGCTTCTGGTTACCATCTTTCCAGCAGGCCTCGTTACTGCTTCCTGACGTTACCATCTTCCAGCAGGCTGCCAGTTACTGTTTCCTGACGTTTCCAGTCTTACTGCGTTACTCTTCCTGACAGTTACCATCTTCCAGCCAGGCTGCAGGTTCTGCTTCTGACAGTTACCATCTTCCAGCAGGCCTGCGTTACTGCTTCCTGACGTTTCCATCTTCCAGCGGCTGCAGTTACTGTTTCCTGACAGTTACCATCTTCCAGAGGCTGCTTACTGTTTCCTGAGTTTACCGTCTTCCAGCAGAGCTGCAGTTACTGCTTCCTGACAGTTACCATCTTCCAGCAGAGCTGCAGTTACTGTTTCCTGACAGTTACCATCTTCCAGCAGAGCTGCAGTTACTATTTCCTGACAGTTACCATATCTTAGGATGGACTATCACTCACACACACACACACACACACACACACACACACACACACACACACACACACACACCAGAAATAGAATAATTACGGAGATATCTCCATCCTCCCAGAGAGAAGACAAGAGAGATTATTCACAGAGGAGTGGAGATATCTGAACAATATATGCATTTAAATACATACATCAATGTATATATATACACATGTATTATTTGCCTAAGAATGCATAATGATACTGGCAGGGCAGCAGCCAGCAGCCTGGGCACCATAGACAGACAGACAGACAGACCCCAAGGCAGACACCAAGCCAGACACCAAGCCAGACACCAAGTCAGACACCAAGTCAGACACCAAGTCAGACACCAAGCCAGACACCAAGCCAGACACCAAGCCAGACACCAAGTCAGACACCAAGTCAGACACCAAGTCAGACACTGTCAGATACCAAGTGACCAACAGCCGCAGACACCAAGCCAGACACAGCCGTGACACCAAGTCAGACACCAAGTCAGACACCAAGTCAGACACCAAGCCAGACACCAAGTCAGACAGCAGATTACCAAGTCAGACACTAAGTCAGACACCTGTCAGACACTGCAGACACCAAGCAGACACCCCCGCCAGACACAAGTCCAGACACCTAAGTCAGACACCAAGTCAGCACCGAGACACTGCCTAGACACCAAGCCAGATACTGCCAAGACACCTCAGACACTGTGACAAGCAGACACCTGCTCAAGAGACACCAAGCCGACACCGCCAACCAGACACCTCCAAGCCAGACACCACGGCAGACACCAAGTCAGACACCTGTCAGACACCAGAAAGCAATACTAGACACCAAGCCAGACACTAAGCCAGACACCTTGCCAGATAGCCAGCAGCCACACTCCAGAGCCACTAAGCAGATACACGTCAGATACCAAGCCAGACACTAAGTCAGACACCGGCAGACACAAGTCAGACACTGCCAGACACCTGCCAACACCAAGCCAGACACAACCAAGCCAGAACCACCAGCAACACCACAGATGCCTGAACACACAGCCAAGAGCATCCAAGCCAGACACTGTCAGACACCAAGTCAGACACCAAGTCAGACACCAAGCCAGACACCAAGCCAGATACCAAGCCAGACACCAAGCCAGACATCCACAACAGAAGCACACTGCCAGACACCAAGTCCAGACACTCCAGGACACCAAGTCAGACACCAAGTCAGACACCAAGTCAGACACCAAGCCAGACACCAAGCCAGACACCAAGCCAGATACCAAGCCAGACATCAAACCAGATACCAAGCCAGACACCAAGGCAGACATCAAGTCAGACACCAAGTCAGACACCAAGTCAGACACCAAGTCAGACACCAAGCCAGACACCAAGCCAGACACCAAGCCAGATACCAAGCCAGACATCAAACCAGATACCAAGTCAGACACCAAGTCAGACACCAAGTCAGACACCAAGTCAGACACCAAGTCAGACACCAAGTCAGACACCAAGTCAGACACCAAGTCAGACACCAAGTCAGACACCAAGTCAGACACCAAGTCAGACACCAAGCCAGACACCAAGCCAGACACCAGTCAAGCCAGACATCCAGTCAAGCCAGACACCAAGTCAGACATCAAGTCAGACACCAAGCCAGACACCAAGTCAGACACCAAGCCAGACACCAAGCCAGACACCAAGTCAGACACCAAGCCAGACACCAAGTCAGATACCAAGCCAGACACCAAGGCAGACATCAAGTCAGACACCAAGCCAGACACCAAGCCAGACACCAAGTCAGACACCAAGCCAGACACCAAGTCAGACACCAAGCCAGACACCACACCAGGATCTTGAGACCAGCTCTGACGACCACAATCTTGAACATGTCTTGAGGTGAGTCATCCTGCACCATCTTGACAAGCCTCGCAACACATGCGCCACACGGCGCTGGCGCAACATTTTGCAACTGCGTAAATTACGCAGTTATGGATGCCACCGGCCAGCGCTCCCTCTCATCAAACACATACACTTG
>NW_027199184.1:0-34798 GCF_038502225.1 Cherax quadricarinatus
GGCTTTGCTTGGAGGCGCATGGAAGTGAATCTGGGAAGAGCCAAGGGTAGGTGTGAGAGGGGTGGGCAGAGATAGTGTGTGGTAGAGCCTTTGCATCACCAACAGTTGAAGTGAGAGGGGATCTGAGGTTAGATATGTCAGCATGCTAGAGGAGTAGTGAGTGATCACTTTCTACCCTGAGGCCAGGAGCAGTGACTCTAACCTTGTGAGCAAGGCTTGACTCGTCCTGAAGGCCTATCCTTGATCGGAGGCAGAATTGCTGTGATCTTGGCTTAGGAAAAAAACGAGAAAATAAAAAATCCTACTGACTTTCTTTACATAATGGTGTAGGTAGATGGTGAGAAGATAAGTGAGAGGAAGACATGGTGAAGTACCTGGAAAGAGGTCTGAGTCAGGCGCTATTGCATTGCCAGGCTGAATCACACATATTTTTTAAATTATATTTTAAACTTTATATACACAATACATACATAGGTAGGTCAATCATATCTAAAATTTAACAATATTCTTGATTACTAATAATAATACGCTATACCTCCAACAGATAATGATAACACATTCACAGTAGCATTAATGCACTCAACACAAGATACGTCTTAACACATAATGTAACCTGGTCTAAACATTATCCTCTAACTATGAAGATTACACTATTAAAAATACAGTTAATTACACATTAGATAGGAAGATGTTATAAATGAGTTTGTAATAACGTTATGATCACATTGTGTTGCATTTTAGTTAAACTTAATAAGCATAAGACTTGAAAATTACCAGAGAGGAAATTAAGAAAATATTTGTATTAACCTAGTTTAAGAACAAGACAGCACTAGTGCTACTTGGCAACCTAAACACACACTTAATGCCGCTTGTGAAATTCAAAAACAACACTTACTTAACATGCAAACATAATAAATACAGTGCTGAACTATTGTATCTTAAAGTTACATACAGATGTCTGATGACAGCTTCTGATACCTAACCATTATAAAGCTCCATGTGGAACTTTACAAAAAATATTTAAGACAAGCATATAACAGTACAGCCATGTATACCTATACACATATGTAAATAAAGACACATACACATACATATTCATATACATATATTAATGGACCATGACCTTATTACAGGAACAATTAGAGAAAATTTGTTAATACACATCACACTTATCTCACAAACTTTCTGCACACCTTCCCCCTCCCCTCCCCCCTCCCCCACTAATTCGCATAAGCAGACACCCGGCTTCCGCCAACTGGAGCCCCATATCCCCCTGGCATGGATTCCACCTCAATGGCAATAATAATAATAATAATAATAATAATAATAATAATAATAATAATAATAATAATAGTAATAATAATATCTTTATTTACTACAAGTACGTGTACATAAATAACAAGAAAAAAATGCACAATACCGTGACTGGAACATTACGCAAAGAACCCGCACATAGAAGAGAGGAGCTAACGACGACGTTTCGGTCCGACTTGGACCATTTACAAAGTCACAGTAATGTTAATGTGACTTTGTAAATGGTCCAAGTTGGGCCGAAACGTCGTCGTAAGTTCCTCTCTTCTACGTACGGGTTCTTTGTGTGTAGTACATGTACATGGTATACAGGTCACACCAGTCGACTAACACCCAGGTACCCATTTTAAACTGATGGGTGAACAGGGACAAGGTCAGCAGGTGTCTTTTGGAAACACGTCCCTAATGTTTTCCAGCCGTACTGGATGAGATTCGAACCCCCAGACCTCGGCGTATGAGCTGAGTGCGCTAGCGATCTAGCTGCAAGTCATAATGTCAACAATCCTCCTACACAATCCTTGGTCATAATGCCAACAATCCTCCTACATAATGCCTACAGTCATCTTAAATACTCCATCGAGAAACTCTGCCCAAGTGTCCTTCCATATCAAGATTTATACCTGTTCATCGCCCTATAAAAATTTTATTGCCAGTTAGAGAAGCCTGATATCCAAATCCTCCAAATTCTCACGACACAACATTGTATTAATATACTCAACTACTATATACGCCACAGCTCTTGCTGAGACGTTAGTTAACCCTCTCATATCGAAATTCATTGTCCTTAATGCTGACACCTCCCTACTTTCCCTTACTAAAACTAACAGTCGAGTCAGTGTGTCCGCAATCTTTCATAATGTCCATAGAAGTATGAATATCTAAATGGTATACAATACCGACAAGTTGGTAGGTAAGACACAGGCAACATTTAGGCAACTTTATTCCGAAACGTTTTGCCTACACAGTAGGCTTCTTCAGTCGAGTGCAGAAAGTAGGCTGGAGCAGTAGAGATGTGAAGACGACGTAATCAGTCCATCACCCTTGAAGTCGTAGATTTGAGGTTGTCAGTCCCTCAGCCTGAAGAAGTTCTGTTCCAAAGTCTGGAACTAACTGAAGATCAAGCGACAGTGTTGCCTAAATGTTGCCTAAATGTTGCCTATGTCTCTTACCGTCCATAGAAGCATACCATGTGAAATACAGTGTCAGCTTCCCCACAGACACCACAAGAACCATCCACCACAATGTTCCGATACAATAACAACGCTCTAGCTGGGGAATTCCATGCAAAAACTTATACTTAACTTCACATTTCCTTGGAGGGATTCACAATCTGACGACCCCCCCCCCCAACCCAAATACACAGCCAGTCATACGACACTACTGGAACACTTATATCCCCTGTCAAAACGTCCTATAATATCCTGCTGTTAATCTTTCCAGGCTCTCTCACAGACAACATCACCCTCAACAGCCACAAACTGTCTCTAAGATCTATTCATCTGAAAGTATTATTTAATACACAATACACTTATTCAGACACCCATCCTTGAAGAGCCCAGCATGCATCACTACATACAAGCACAACACACGCTTCCGTAGATGGAATAAACTCCAACCTTCCCTTCTCACCGGCAATGTTAACCATTCCCTTCTCAACCATTCGCATTGGACTACCAAAATAAAGACTGGAAATTCCTACCTTGGCTCTTAAGTATCACATCACTAGTTAAGGGGTAAAGATTAGCAACATAAGAAGAAATTATATGCAAAATGGCATTCACAGTAATAGCTCTTTGCAATATTATAAAGTAATAAGGCCGGACACCTTGTAGTCGATTAAAAATACTACACGGCACCCTCTCAAAATTTGCTACCCTCGCCACCTCTTTTCTGCTTGTGTAGAGAATCCTGTAAATGTTGGAAGACGTCTCCACGAGTGTGATGATCGAGCTACCCCAGTCACTACGAATAACCCACTCACCAAGACCTTGGCTTTTAGTTTTATCAAACATTCACAGCCATCAGGTTACTTTCCCAGACGTCCCTACTATATCTCCTAACTTTTGAAAGTCTCGTATGCTCATTCATCAATAAGGTAGTATCATCGACATACCCAGATATTGCAGAAAAACTCTTCTTCCCACTCTCATCACCCCCAATAAACACCTTATCCATCTCCATCATATAAAACGAGTCCTGGGCACACGTAAAAAGCATCCGTTACTATGAGCAACCCTGCCTAAGGTCACTGTACATGGGTACAATTCATCCTAATCCACCATTCACTTGTACTCTACCTGTAGCTCCACGATACAACGTATCTACCTGACTGACAATTTGCACTTCAAACCCCTGTTTAATTTGGAAAGTATGCAAAATGTCCCTCTCCAAGGAATCACATGCACCTGTCCGGTCTAGGGCGAATAATGCACTTCTCTTCCCTTTCTCCTGCACTGCACTCAAAAAATCTTCAAGAATGGAATGAATATTAAAATGGTATAAAATACCGGCAGATTGTTAGGTTAGACACATATGCAACAGTTAGGTATCATTATTTCGAAACGTTTCGCCTTCACAGAAGGCTTCTTCAGTCGAGTACAGAAAGTTTGTACTCGACTGAAGAAGCCTTCTGTGTAGGTGAAACGTTTCGAAATAAAGATACCTAACTGTTGCATATGTGTCTTACCTAACAATAATGGAATAGCCTGCTAACACGGATCTTCCTAGAATCCGATACTGACTTGGTATACCAGTACAACCCACTATTCGCTTTAGACAACATTCCAACACCTTGGCTAAGTTTTTATAATCCACACACAAGAGCGAAATTTAACGATAATCACATATTTCTACCTCTTTCTAACACTTTGGAAGAAGCACAACAACTGCCGTCAACAGAACAGGGACCAACTTACCCGTCTCTTTCATTGTATTCAGGAGACATACCAGAAAAATAAACCCTCAATAATTCCCAGTGCCTAATATAAAATTCATAAATAACAAAAGGGCATGATACCGTGACTGGAACAATAAAATAACCTGCACATTGGAAATAGGAACTTACCACGACGTTTCATTCCGACTTGGACCATTTACAAAGTCACATTTACAAAGTCACACTTGTCCCGTCCCTGTCTGCTGTCAGCCAGCAGACAGGAATGGGAGGTAGAGAGGTAGTGGTGGTAGTAGTAGTTGTAGAAGTAGAACTAATAGTAGTAGTGCAGTCAGTCGAAGAACAAGAAAAAGGAGCACTGCAGGAGAGCTAGGGGCCCACGAAGGGTAGAAACAAAAACAAAAGTGGGGGGGGGGGGATAAAATAAAGCACCAGACACCCATGGATGAAGAAAGAAAACCCAAAGAAGAAAGAAGAAAAAGAAAAAGAGAAGAAGGAGAAGGAGAAAAAAAGAATCAGGTTAAGTCACGGGTGTTCTGAAGTTTGGAACTTTTTACAGTGTAATGGGAAAGGACGACATCAACAGAGACAAAGCCAGGACTAAGATTTATACAAGGAAAGTTGTGTATAAGAAAAGATTCAACCAGACAGCGACTGTTAAAGTTAGAAGTAGGGTAGACAGTTTTAGCAGACCAGTTAATATGATGACTGTGATCTCTGACATGACAGAAAAGACCTTTGTTGGTGTCGGCAAGCCTAACTCTATTTCTGTGCTCCCTGAGTCTATCAGAAAGATTAGATTTTAGATTTTGCCACTGAAGTGACTAGTTTATTATGCACCTCATATCCATCCTGTGGATGGTAGGGCAAGAGTATATGCATATAGAAAAGGCCTAGGAACTATTCCCCAAAAGGGTTAACAGGTGTACATTTGGATTTATATAAACAGTTTGCTTATCTGTTACAAGCAAATTTTGGAAAATTGTGTAGGTTATTATACTGTGTATCTCTATATTCCTCAATAAGTGGACAATTATGCACATAGTGTTCAAGACAGTGACCAGTAGGAAGCATTGGAAAAATACAAATTTTAGAGATGCAAGTTGCACTTGTCACGCATTATTTTTATGGTCACAACAAACTTATGTGCAGAAATTCAGATCATTTAATGCCCATTAACTCTGCAGCATCAAGATCGATTTGTCGTCAAATTATTCACCACTGAAAGCAATTAGTTATAATTTATTGGTTGTCAGGATAATAATCAAGTGTACAAAGCTTACATCATTTTTGTTTATAAAGATTGTATAATCAAATGTACATGGGTTATATCAATCGTCAACTATTTAATTTTAAACTATTACAAGCTGTAAGTGAAGTCTTTCTTGGTGTGGAACTTGGGCATCACTTTCCTGGAAAATATTCTTTGCCTAATATATCCATCTCTTGCCTTCTGTCCAGTCACTTCAGTGAAAGTTTCAGTCATCAATTTTACCCCATTCTCAACAGCTTGAGTGTTGTTTGGCCAGTTGGGCACCTTCAGTGGAGTCTCAATATTTTTCAGAACCTGTTGATCTCCTAATGAAAGTAGGCTCAGTTTTGAGCTAAGTCTTCCAGTCAATCATGGAATGGTAGTTCTTTGCTTGCCACTTTAGTTTGGGAATCACTACTTTTCTTGAGTTGACAATAGGAGCCACATTGTCAACCTCTTCATCTTCACTGTCATCCTTATCATCAGTGTAGATTAACAAGTCCTTGTCAACAGCTGTGTCTCTCATGGTCATGTTTTCATCAGCTCACATGCCAAGAAGAAGATGATCTCTGAGAGTAAAGTAGGATTTTTTTTGGACAGTCTTTTTTACTATCATATTTTCCTCACTATTTAGATGTCTCATAAACTGCAGTGACTGGAAGACTTTCTTTGGGCCGTGTCTGACATAAGGTTGCAGCTTGATGTGGCACCACATTGGAGCACTGAACTTTAAAATTATAATGACGGCTCTTTTCAACTCCTGACTGCGTCTTGATGTTGCCATATACAGCCTAAGGATCCTACTACATAAAGTATTCTCCCTTGACACACACGGTGGACCTGGTTCAAGAGCAGCCAAGTCATCATCATCCACACCTGCGATCACTCCTTCGTAAATCCTATGCAAATATTTCTGGTCCCAGGACAGATCCTCTACCACTTTCTCATGCATAGCAGGAAAATCGGTGAAATTGACTGGATGGAAGCAACAACTGGCAGCTTGATTTGCAGTTCGCTTCCCAATGGGACCTCTGCAGTGTTCAGGACCACTTGGCTTACCATCACAGTGGTAGAAAACAGCCCTGAATGGCCGCTCATTTCCATGAAGCTGACAGATGAAATAATGGAACTGATGACCAAGAAACATTTCAAGATGTTGAATTTCTCCATGGTCAGCTCCGACATTTACCTTGGTTCCGTTACTACCAACATATACAACAGGCTGCCGAGTTATTTTCTGTTCCACCTGGAATGTATAGATAGTCTTGACAGTCTCCTTTCCATGGCCTGACTTGGGAGTCACATGAGTGAGATATTCAGTGCCGGTCTCCACCATGATGATGTAATGATCTTTTACCATTATCTTTGGACTCCATTTCTTTGTCTTCTCATTCTTTATCATTACATGAGTGGAGGTCTTCTTACCATCAAAATACAGTGATCTGATATTTTCCAAGTTTGTTAGCTTATTTTCTTGACTTTACATTCGATATTTGTGTCTGGCATCTCGTAACTTCTGTGGTTCATTAATTAACTTGACTTTTTTGTCCTTGGTGATAATGCCTCAGTCCATTAATATGGCGGTATCAATGGGAGCTCCAGCATAATCATTGAGAAAGTTAGTGTTTATAAATACTGCCGAGTACATAGATACGGTACATAAAACATTGTGCTGCACTACTAAGTAATACAGAATTATAAAAAAATTTTAGTCAAAAATGCTGTAGACAAAACCTCAACCAATCAACTTCATATATAGCACTGAATCTTTAGATGAATATAAGGAACAATGCCTGAAGAGTGCAGCTTTAACCAATATTTTAATACTTCTTAGTGACCATTGGACTGACCACATAATCTGCATTTGGTTTGATCATCATCTGTGTGTCTCCCAACCTGCCAGAAGTACATGTAACCATTCATAAAGAGAACGGCAAGTTTCTCCAAAGTTCTGATGAGGACGAGAGGAACAGGAAATGGAGTAAATACCAGAAGCATCTATAGAGGGAAGAGAGATATGAACTAGATTGGAGTGAAGAATGTTATTCTGGCGAAAAGTAAGTTTGATGATTAAGGAACGGAGAGAGTTATTGAGATTAGAAAGACTGGCAATATAGGGAAGGCAGAGGACAGGAGAGTCACCAGGAGTTCAGAGTATTGGAGAGAAGAAAGTCCGTTTAGCACATGAGAAGGCAGAGATTATGAAGTGGGAAGGATAACCAAGACGAGAAAGTGAATTACTGAGAGTGGAAATTTTCGATTCAAGGAAATGAGGATCACAAATTCGAAGAGCACAGAAAAAGAAAGATAAGAACTCTTTTATTGACAGAGGAAGCATAAGAAAAGTAGTGAATGTACATGCCACTGTGCTGAGGCTTGTGGTACACGGAGAAAACAAAACCTGTATTTGAGCGGTGGACATGAACATCAAGGAAAGAAAGCAAAGAATTAGGTTCCCATTCAGGTTTAAACTTAATGGAAGGGGCTACCTTTCCCATTTCATAAACTCATGGGTAAGTGTAACAGAATTCTTCCTTCATAAACCATATGTGTTAAAGAGGCGGCTAAAATGCCAGTAGCAAGGGACTAGTAACCACTCGTCCTGTACACTTTACTAAATTTATAAAGAGAAACTTTCATTGTTCTTTTTAGGTCACCCTGCCTTGGTACCATATGTGTCTTCGGACCATAAACAACACCTAGCTTTGCTGGGTGCATGGTTCTTTCATGATCAATGTATGAATGGTTAAAGCAATGCGAACATTGCTCTGTGTCTTGAGGTGGAAGAAAGTGATGTGCGATCTAATCCCAGCTGGCCACAGCCTAATGAAACTTAATATAGTTTAGATAAGTTTACTATAATTTGATAATAAACATACACAATGGAATATATTTTTTATTTGTTAGGTTCAGAATGTTTTTTGCGAAATTATTGTATACACAAACTTTTGCTTGCCTTATTCGGCAAGAAGGGCGTTGCTATTTAAGCCAAAATTGCAAATTTTACCTATTTGGCAACACACACACACACACACACACACACACACACACACACACACACACACACACACACACACACACACACACACACACACACACACACATATATATTATTGCTCTTTATTTATTAACACACCAGCCGTTTCTCACCATGGGAGAGTGACCCGAAAGAGAAGAAACACTTTCATCATCATTCACTCCATCACTGTCCTGCGAGCACAGTGCAGGCACTGTACTTGACATCTCCAGGACTGAAGTCCGGCCTGCCTGTTTCCCTGAATCCCTTCATAAATACTACCTTGTTCACACTCCAACAGCACGTCAAGTCATAAAAAGCATTTGTTTCCACTCTCTCCTATCTATCATGCTCACACATGCTTGCAAGAAGTCCAAGCCTCGCACACACATATAAAGATTTAAGACAACAATCAGTAATTATCTACATACATCACCTCATCTGGTGTCGCTTGGAGATTAAAGTGAAGTAATTGTGGTTGTTACCTGAAAACATCGCCATTAAATTACCATTTCGATCACCTCAAAATTTTTTGAACTCTTGCAGCATCTTTAACTTTCCAACTTTCCTGAATACGCCAACATACGTTTAACTCAAAGTCAATGGCAACACAACACGTTCAATTCGCAGCCAAGAACTTGGGTTCAACTTTGGACAGGGGAAAGACGTTTGTATAAATATTGTAAGTCACCTCTGACACTGTTTCACCTAGCGGTAAACTGGTACTTAGAATTAGAACAAAAAATACACGATTTTACTTAAAAGAATAAATAAGGTCAAAAGTAGCAGCAAGTAAGTACCTGGAAGTTAAATTATTATTGTTGGTTTTATTCAGAATAAGAATATTCAGATTAAAACAGAAATAATTCTATTATAAACTATATTTTCATAATTTTCTTCTTTTTTTTCAGCAGAGGCGTCTCTCTAAACGTTTTTCTTGGATCGGAGGTCATAAAGATTTTTTTTCCGAGTTCGAGTGGGTGGACGGATCTCCTTTCAACTTCCAGAAATGGGGACGGGGACAGCCTGATAACAACAGTAAGTTCCAAAAACTCTCAGAATGCTCATTGTATATTGCATCATGCATATCTGTGTTATTAATCTGACTTGTTCCTGAGGATACATATATCCTCACAGCCCAGCCTGAGGCCGAAGAAATGCAAAATTCTTATGGTATTATCATTAATAAATTTGCAGCCTGTTCCTTATACCAGGATAACTTTTTCAAAACCTTGAATTAGAAGTTAATACATAAATCAAAATAAAACCTTATTTATAAAAACATAACAGACATACCTGTGGGCATAATAATAGTCACTAAATATATTTCTGTAGTTACACGACCCAAGAAAGTTATCCCAGCATTGCTTAACCTTCAGCTTCTATATGTAAGTGCACGTCAAGGAATAGTGCAGAATGCAGCATTACTATATAATGTACATAATATCACAAGTTATCACATGGATACTAATATCCAAATTTCTTCAATAAAAGAGAAAAATTAGACATATTGTACCCAAAGCTAATTCAAACTATCAATTAACTAACTCCAGATTTGAAGCCAAACTGAAGAAGCTTTTTCTTGTTATCTCACAAATATCAATAACCTAAAATACACAACCACAATAAATTTATAACCGCTCAGAATTTGCATTAGAAAAGTTTTCAGAATTGACGAATGAACCTAACTGGATGAGGCATTCAGAATTTATCTTATGCAAAACTAGGGTTTTATTTTTCCCATTTTCTTCCATAAATACAAATTGTGACTAACACTGGCATAATCTCAATCCAAAGATTTTTCTAAGATTTGTCAGAGTTTAAAGTTTAATTAATTATGTAAGATTTTTGAAATTTCGGATACATAATATTTTTTTACAATGTTCCTGAGTGTACAAGAAAATTATGTGCGCATTAAGTATGGTGTCTAATGTAAGAGTCATATTTTAAAATGTGTGTTGTATGTCGAGATATTTATCCTGTGTGAAGTATCATGACGAGGTTTTCCTTTCATGGCATAAAAATTATCCTGTGTGATCAAGTATGACTGGAAAACTAACCTGTGTGATGAGTGTTTTGTTAACATCATTGTTACTCCAGGTAAAATATCTTAAACAGTTGTCGCAGAAAATGGTGTGTCTATTTTGAGGGAAAGCTACTAATTCCTTCATGTCTTGGTGGAACTGATGTATTTCACCGTTGGACTCACCCGGGGCCCAGTTTGTGTAGGTTACTGCTGTCTTATTCATCCCCACCCACGTGTTTACCGTCACTATCTTCAAAATGGCTGTCCGATTGGCTGTTGGAAATATTGAACGTTTGAGACGTGATGTCAGGTAGAAGGGAAGAAAGTAACTGTTAAGTATCTTCCGAGACAGTGGCAGAAGTTAGAAATGAGAGAGTACTGACATGAACTGAGACATGATAGTATATAATAGTTTAGATAAGCCAGAGTTTTAACACTGAATAACATCCTGGGCGTTAATAGTATACAGTAAGAAAGCTGGGTATTGAAATGAGGAAATATATGAAAAGGACACTATTGGTATACCTTAGCTATGACTATGCTGGGAAATGAGGTATGGTAATCTAACAGCTTTTAGTCTGTAAATTCAACATTACAAACTATAAAATACTGAATATAATAAGATAAAGATAAAGGAAAGACGATACCTTGTTCAGCAGGTGAGTGTATGATGGCCAACTTTGTGTCAGCACTCATCTTGCGACATGTTGTGAGAACATCAGTGAAGTTCTTCCTGTCACTGAAAACTTTCATGCAACTCTCACCTATAAAACAAATTTAAAGAAGAATTAAAAAAAATTGACTTCATGAAAGATAAAGTGTACTTAAATTACACGATCACTTACAACACTTAAACATAAAATGATGTTCTAGAGATTATCTATTGTTAATTAACGGTGCGGAACCTCAAAGTCTAGATACTTGTATCTGCTTACATATTCTAGAAGAGACCCATCATGCAATTGGATCTGACGAACTGTGCCTCTCTGTCGAGGAGGACGCCTATTGAGTATCTTTCTTTTATCAGTAGAGATTATCAACCCCAGGTCATGACGCGAGGCTAGTACATGATTAAGAATGTTTTGGGTGTTGGAGAATCCGGTGGTGTGAATCATTATATCATCAGCAAAACTAATCATATAATGATGGGATTGGCTAGGCATAGCATTAAGTAAGGCATTAATTAGAATATTGAATAGTGTGGGACTGAACACACCTTCCTGTGGGGTTCCTAATTCAAAGTCTTTAGTTACACTTCAATGTCCCTGCAACAACACAGACGACTTTCTTTTGGACAGGTAGCTTTTAATCCAGCGGAGAAGCCATCCTCCAACATCCATTCTGGAAAGTTCACTAATGATTACATTACACTAATGATTACATCAAAAGGTCAAGGAAGGTAGTGTATGAGCTGTCAGTGTGCAGAGTGAGAAAGGTGGCTATGCAATGATGCACGCTCCTTCTATGCATGAAACCATGCAACCGGGGAGACAAGAATTGTTTGAATCTGTACATGAGACGATTAAGAATCATTCTCTCAAATGTTTTACACAAGCAGCTAGTAAGAGATATTGGGCGAAATGCATTTTGTTGATTGGGCTTAGGAATTGGAATGATGAGGCTGTTGGTCCAAGATTGAGGGAGCTCCCCAGTTACATAGCTCATGTTATATAATTCAAGTAATGAGGAAATGGTATGGTGATACCGACAAAATGTGGAAAAAGACACTTATGTACAGTTCAGGACATTTATTAAAGGAAACGCTTCGCCACGAGTGGCTTCTTCAGTCCTAATACAGAGAAAAACTAAGAAAACACGTATATATAGTGGCAGGAGTCAGGTTAAGTGTCGTGTGGGTAGAGGTGGTAGTAGTAGTAGTAGTTGAGGATACGTGACTGCAGGAAACATGCGACACGGGACTGATTACCTCATCTTCTGTATATAGTCCTACTGTCTTCAAGTTATGTCCTAGAATTTGTATTGATAAAGCCACTGGATGGCGAAACGTCTACAATAAAGATACCCAGATGTTGCACATGTGTCTTAATTTCATCTTGTCGGTATTATATACCATTCTTGCACGACACGTATCCTCAACAAAACCAACACCAATCAAGTTGAAGAAAAGCCTCCAAGTTACATCGTTTTACCGGTCAGCAACGTTGCCACTAATGTTTCAAAAATGTTTGACAGAAAACTGGCTAAAATATCTACCAGCTCATCAACTACTATTAGGAACCTGATACAAAAACCCAAGCATGATGCTGGCACAAGTGCAGGAATTTACACTATACCATGTGGGGGGTGATAATAAGTATATGTGGGGGAAACAGTCAGATCTCTGGACATTAGGATAGCAGAACACCAAAATGCTTGCAGAAATGATGATCGCAAAAACACGTGTGTTCAACATAGGGACGATGTTGGACACCTCATGAAATTCAATGAAGCTAAACTAGTGATTAAAGAAGACGACTTAAGACGGAGAAAATGCATTGAAGCTGCACTAATCGCTGTCAGTAACACTATAAAGCAAAAATCCGGTAGTTACAGTATCTCAAAATTGCTAATCAACAGGATATTACCAATTCTGGAAAGTGATGTTACATGATGTCAGCAGGTCCCTCTCTAGCCATCCGTCTCACCTCCTTAGTTCCACTACTACTACTACTACCACCTCTACCCACACGTCACTTCACCTGACTCCTGCCACTATATATACGCGTTTTCTTAGTTTTCTTTGTATTAGGACTGAAGAAGCCACTCGTGGCGAAACGTTTCATTTAATAAATATCCTGAACTGTACATAAGTGTCTTTTTCCACAATACAAGTATTGGATTACTTGGTACTCGACACAGTAATATGAGTATGTTGTAAGTAATACCATCCTCACCAGGCGACGTGGAGTTGCCCTTAGTGCTGCATCAAGTTCATAATTAGTGAAAGGAATATTGCAGTCATCTTCTTTGCTGAGCACAAAGCAAACAAGTCTCTCCTTTGCATTACATTTGTCATTTAATTTTGCCTGTGTGGTACTGGGAAGATTGTCATAGCTAGATGTAGCAGCCCAAGCACTGACTAACTCATTCACCCTATGTAAGGGATGAGGATGCGCGATCTGCCCAGTTCTGTTACCCTTAATTCTATTTATGTCCCTCCATGCCTGGCTAAGTGGGGTGTGAGCATTAAGACCGTTGACAAATTTTTTCCAGTCTGCCGCAGTTCTGTCTTATGCACTCTGGCAGCAGCAAGGGCAGTTTGAAAGAGCCTCAGCATTCCAGGGGTACGATGTTTTCTATAGGGTAGGCCTAGTCTGCGAGCAGTACGTTTCAGTGTACGAAGTTTAGAATCATTGTAATAAGTATGATTTTTAAAGGAGGTATGATTATTATGGAAATTTGTTGGGTTTAGAGTACCAAGAGGTTTCAGTGGCGGCTCTAAGTAGTTCTGAATACTGCTCACAAGGTCATTGTTAATGGTCTCAACAGAGGAACACTCATAGGAATTATACAAGTCAGTCACATGTGCAACAAAGTCATCATGCTGATCAGTGGGAACATTAAAACGTTTCCGTTTGAATATCCTACCAGGAAGGATAGTATTACCAATATCTAGTGAGGTTAGCCTAGGGAAATGATCAGACCCTATATCTGTTACAATGGAAGACTCACAGCTGGCAGAAGTACTGTTTTAGCCCAGACACAGATCAAGTACGCCTCCATAGATAAGTGTGGGTTCAAGATCACCTACAATTTGCACATTATCATGACTGTTTAAGAGTGACAACAGTTGATTACCATTACGATTATCAAACTGTGAGTTTCCAATGCTTTTGTGTCTCGCATTATAATCGCCAATAATAAGAGTAGGTTCAGAATGAGCACAAGCTGGGAGCTCCAAGTAATTAAACTTACCAGCAGGAGCATACGAGTTAAATATGTTGATAGCAGAGTTCCCTATATAAATCCTAACACCGTGGTATTGTAGCCCCTCTGTTTTCTTATGTGCAAGAAGTTGATGGGGAAGTGATTTTTTAATATATAGAACACAAGAGGTTTTTTTTCTTATATTTTATAAACACAAGAGTTAGTAGATTTGAGGTTATATGCAACAAATGATGGCAATTTAGGGGGTTGGGATTTTTCAGGGACTCTGCACTCTTGTAGACACACAACATCAATGGGTTCAGTGGTTACTTTATGATGAAGGTCAGGAAGTCTGTTTCTAAGTGATGCAATATTCCAGCTTAATATAGAAAGAGGAAATGGTATGGTGATGCCGACAAGATGTGGAAAAAGACACTTATGTACAGTTCAGGACTGAAGAAGCCACTCGTGGCGATACGTTTCCTCTAATATATGTCCTGAACTGCACATAAGTGTCTTTTTCTTAATATAGAAAGTTTATACGAGTTTTGATCCATTATAGAAGTCCTGGAATCTTGTTGAGTTTCTCAGCATAATGAAAAAATTGTTCATATAAATAGCAGAGGTTATCAATGTCAGCAGTGTTACCCTGGTCCATGAGTTTTTTAAGTGCACTTCCAGTTGTAAGGCCTCGTGGGAGTCTTTGTTTACACAGAGCACGACGCTGTTCATGTGTGAATGTATGATAGGAGACACCACCACTCACATTCCCTCCCCCACTAACATTACAAGCATCACTATAACTGTCATCACCAACACCACTACCAACATTGTGTTCATTACATTTATCAAAGTATTGTATTCAACATTAATGTCATGGTGGTTAACCTCATCACACTCGGCACCACCACTTATATTACACTGCCCTCTCATCAGCACCACCACTTGTATTACACACTATTACTAACATTAAGGACACCACTGCCCTCATCACACTCACCACCACCACTTATATTCCAGCGGGAGCATCGCTCATCACTATTACTAACATCATAGACAGGCCATTGCCTTAGGCCTGGGGACAATTATGATGACACCATCACTGTAGTTATCAACACAATTGCCTTCATTATATTGTATTCATCATCGTTACTGTAATTAAGGACACCACCACTACCACCATGTTCAGCAGCCTTACACTTGCTTTCACAAATTGTGACAATCTTGTTATTGGTACACTCTACACATCTTTCCTTGTGTTGCTCAAGTTGTTGTTTCTGGAGAAATTGTTGTGTTTCCAGTACCCTTATGCGCGACATCAGGTTGTATACCACAGGAGCAAGACTTGGAACATCTGGAGACGTGAAATCCCTGTCAGCTGAGCTCTTTGGCTGACTGTCAGCTGACTCAGCTAGGCTGGTATTGACAGCCGACGTGATGGAGGTCTGTTGACGTGCTCCCCAGGTGAGGTGCTCAACCCCATTGTCTGAGGGTAGGCATGAGCCAGTATTCAGACTCGAAATACCTGGTAGTCCTGGGGGGTCATAATGGGGGGTACAGGGTATGGTGCGGTTGGCTGCGATGTGGGCAGCCCTCACACTGCAGTCAGCATGAGCTGCTGTAACTCCTGAGGTCTTACAATTGATACACTGTTTAGCAACAGTCTGTTGCTGTTTGATTATATCATAACATCGTTCAGAAGGATGAGCGTTGGCACACACTGCACACCAGTGTGACTTAGCTGGGCATTTCCTGGTAATGTGGCCTCAGCGTTGACACTTATAACATCGACGTTGAGGAGGTCTGTACAATGCAATGTAATAGCGTTTGTTGAGGGCTACACTGGAGTGAATATAGTGTGGCAGAGACCTCTGGCCAGTCCACTCAGCTAATATCAGACCGTTGGAAAGTCGACGAGGGCTTGCAACTTGCTCTGACGCAAGATATTGAGGAATCAAGTGCTTGTTGACGTTGTAGATGACAATAAGCACTTTAGGTGCTCTTGGTGGGGCAGCTCGGAGTTTGATGTTGGCATATTCGTGAGTGAGAAGTTTGTCTATAAAGGCTGAATCATTAGGCACAAAGACGTAGTTATTCTCATCGTGGAGAATCTTGATCGCTTGCGCATTGGTGTTCTGAAATACGCAAGCAGGTCTGACGATACAAGGAATGCCTGTGTACAACATCGCAATTCACACAACCATTTAATTAACTACAGAAACTCAAGACTTACCGCCACAGAAGACAACACTCAATACCGAAGTATCCTGGAATCATCACTTATTTCTATATCCGACAACTTCAACCAGAATAGTGGCTTCTATAACATAGCTGAACCACTTGCCAAGAAACTTCTTCATCGCTATCCCACATAAGAGCATAGGAATGGAAGAACACTGCAGAAGGTCTGCTCACAAACTTATCCAATCTCCCTTCCAAGCTACCCAAGATTTTAGACTCTATAACCCCACTCGGTACATCATCAGATGCAGCATTCTCCTCCTGACCTCAGCATTCTGAACCTGACTATAAATACTAGCGTACCTTCCACCCAGGTAGATCTGTTTGTGACTTGAAAACCCCCACTGTGTGGGCGAAACGTTGTCAATAAAGGATCACATTATACTGCATATGTGTTTATATTTCCATTGTGTCGGTATGTTATACCATTTGCTTCGATGATTCATCCAAGTAGGTATAATTATACACCATAGAAAGGTTAGCATAGGCACCACTGTGACCAATGCCCCGTATTGTATCCTGGTTTGTTTGCAATCGTATCATTAGGATTTCGTGAGTTATAATGACGGCTTTGAGGGGACTTCAACTAGAGCTCGTCACGGCCACGCTGGCAGGAGATTCAGCTGTAAAATCTTACATTTGAAGTCACAGTTGTGTCTATGCTAACCTTCCTATAGTGTATAAATATATCTAGTTGGATGAGTCTTACTGTAGCCAACTGGACCAGTGGCTAACGCGTCTGGCGGGGATTGAACTCGCTAGCTGCGAGTTCAATCCCGCCCGTACCCTGGTTTATGGTTCTGAATCTGCACTCTCTAGAAGAGTGTAGATTTAGTGAGGATATGACTGAGGTGTATAAATGGTAATCAGGTATAAATTAAGAGAATGCAAATAATATGCTAAAAAATCTAACCAAAACAGAATATGCGATCACCTCATATTGTGTCATACTAACATAGACTTATGTGTACCTGTGCCATGTTCAGGTTATCCTAATGTTACAAATATCTATACTTCCATATATGTACACCTAGAGATATCCACACCTACAAATATTTACATGTACAATCATCAACATGCACAAATATCAACACCAACAAACATCCTCACCTACAAACACACAAACACCCACATATACAAACATATGCACCAACAAACATCCTCACCTACAAACACACAAACACCCACATATACAAACATATGCACCAACAAACATCTTCACCTACAAACATACAAACACCCACATATACAAACATATGCACCAACAAACATCTTCACCTACAAACATACAAACATCCACATATACAAACATATGCATCAACAAACATCCACACCTACAAACATACAAACACCCTCATATACAAATATATGCACCAACAAACATCTTCACCTACAAACATACAAACACCCACATATACAAACATATGCACCAACAAACATCCACACCTACAAACATACAAACACCAACACCGTATTACAGAATGGATATAAATGAAGTGGAAAACGTACAAAGGAGGATGACAAAGTTGATCCCATGTATCGGAAATCTTCCCAATGAGGATAGACTGAGGACCCTGAATCTGCACTCTCTAGGAAGGTTTAGAATTAGGGGAGATATGTTTGAGGTGTATAAATGGTAAACAGGAATTAATAAAGGGGATGTAAATAGCATGCTAAAAATATCTAACATAGACAGGACTCGCAGCAATGGATTTAAATTGGAAAAATTCTGATTCAGAAAGGATATAGGAAAGCACTTGTTTGGTAATACAGTTGTGGACGAGTGGAACAAACTCCTGAGTACCGTTATAGAAGCTAAGACGTTGTGTAGTTTTAAAAATATGTTGGATAAATTCATGAGTGGGTGTGGGTGGGTGTGAGTTGGACCTGACTAGCTTATGCACCTAGGTCGGATGCCGTGTCTGACCTCACTAGGTCAAGGCATTGGCTTAAGCCGTTGGGAGAATTGGACCTGCCTCGCATAGGCCAGTAGGCCTGGAAATAAATGGTATAAAATACCGACACAATGGAAATATAAACATATATGTATATTGTGATCCTTTAATAAAGGATAACATTATACTGCACATGTGTTTATATTGCCAGTAGGCCTGCTGCAGTGCTCCTTCTTTCTTATGTTCTTATATACAAACATATGCACCAACAAACATCCACACCTACAAACATACAAACACCCACATATACAAAACTTATGCACCAAAAAACATCCATACCTACAAACATACAAACACCCACATATACAAACATATGCACCAACAAACACCCACACCTACAAACATACAAACACCCACATATACAAACATATGCACCAACAAACATCCTCACCTACAAACATACAAACACCCACATATACAAACATATGAACCAACAAACATCCACACCTACAAACATACAAACACCCTCACATACAAACATATGCACCAACAAACATCCACACCTACAAACATACAGACACCTACATATACAAACATATGCACCAACAAACATCCACACCTACAAACATACAGACACCTACATATACAAACATATGCACCAACAAACATCCACACCTACAAACATACAAACACCCTCACAAACAAACATATGCACCAACAAACATCCACACCTACAAACATACAGACACCTACATATACAAACATATGCACCAACAAACATCCACACCTACAAACATACAAACACCCACACAAACAAACATATGCACCAAAAAACATCCATACCTACAAACATACAAAGACCCCACACAAACATATGCACCAACACAACATACAAACACCCACATATACAAACATATGCACCAACAAACATCCACACCTACAAACATACAAACACCGACATATACAAACATATGCACCAACAAACATCCTCACCTACAAACATACAAACACCCTCACATACAAACATATGCACCAACAAACATCCACACCTACAAACATACGAACACCCTCACAAACAAACATATGCACCAACAAACATCCACACCTACAAACATACAAACACCCTCATATACAAACATATGCACCAACAAACATCTACACTTACAAACATACAGACACCTACATATACAAACATTTGCACCAACAAACATCCACACCTACAAACATACAAACACCCTCACAAACAAACATATGCACCAACAAACATCCTCACCTACAAACATACAAACACCCACATATACAAACATATGCACCAACAAACATCCTCACCTACAAACATACAAACACCCACATATACAAACATATGCACCAACAAACATCCTCACCTACAAACATACAAACACCCACAAATACAAACATATGCACCAACAAACATCTTACAAATATTCACACTTACAAACGGAACTCTTATTAACCAATAAATATTTTACAAGTGTAAGAAGTAATGTTTCCTTGTAATATTGTGTTAAATTGTCTTATCTTCCATCCAGAAGGTTGTCTTAATGCTGGTGAAGCTCACTTGACACATGGAATTTAAGTTAGGTTCCTCTTCTTAGAGTAAATCTTGACTAATTCTCAATCCCCAGATCTTGGAGATTAATAACAATAATAATCTTAGGTTATTTATCCTCCAGGAAAAAATAGTCCAGAGTTATTAATCCTCGTGTTAAAAATCTTAGGATATTTGTTGTCTTTGGTTATTTATCTCTAGTAATAATAATATTGAGTTGAATTTAGTTAGTAACTTTTATGGTAAATAATCTTGGTTCAATAATTGCCATTAATATACTTAAATTAATATACAAAATTTTATGGTTAATAATCTTGGATCAATAATGGTCATTAATCTACCTAAATTAATATTCCAAATAAAATCTTCATCAAAAATATTTAAAAAATTCTTAATTATAAAGAACAACACTTTAAGTGGAAAAATGCACAAATATGCCTCAGGTAGGAGAGAGAAGCTTGCAGTAACGTTTCTGTACAACTTGGATCATTTACGAGTCACAACGACCGAAACGTCGTTGGAAGTTTCTCTCTCGTATGTGCGGGTTATTTTTGTATTCTTAGATATATTTATGGAAGCGCGAATGTCTGAGTTATTCAGTGCAGGTGTGGTAGAAGCTCGATCCAACGTTTGCTAAAGTCTTGTGAGTCATGGAGCAAATATGGTGCAGGCTGAATCCTAAGTCAGTTAAAGCAGAATAGATTAATTAGCACAGAAGGATGAGAACTCAATCATCCATCCGCTAAACCCTTGTGGGTTATTCAGCAAATTAGTTGGTTGAGTCTCTATCCTTATTCCGCTAATGACCAAACAGAAACTAAAGTTTTATTTTCTATATTTAACAGACGATGAGCACTGTATAATGCTAGACCGCAGGAATGGGAAGTGGATTGACATGCGTTGTCACGAGAAGACTACTGGTGTGTGTAAGAGGCATCATGGAGCTGCTGACAAGACTGGTCACTGTTCACCTGGCTGGCACCGCATAGGTACGTCACTCAGTTCTCTTGTATTGTTGCTGTCACATGTCCTGCTGGTGGTTCCTTATACGTACATCACACTTAAACATACAGTACATACATACACACACACACACATCACACACACACACACACACACACACACACACACACACACACACACACACACACACACACACACACATACACACACACACACACACACACACACACACACACACACACACACACACACACACACACACACACACACACACACACACACACACACACACACACACACACACACACACACACACACACACACACACACACACACACACACAAAAGCAAAAGCTAGAGGATCAGGCACACATAACAGGAAAGGCACTGCAATGGATCAGAGAATACCTGACAGGGAGGCAACAGCGAGTCATGGTACGTGACTAGGTGTCAGAGTGGGCGCCTGTGAAAAGCGGGGTTCCACAGGGGTCAGTCCTAGGACCTGTGCTGTTCTTGGTATATGTGAACGACATAACGGAATGGATAGACTCAGAAGTGTCCTTGTTTGCAGATGATGTGAAGTTAATGAGAAGAATCAAATCGGATGAGGATCAGGCAGGACTACAAAGAGACCTGGACAGGCTACAAGCCTGGTCCAGCAAATGGCTCCTTGAGTTTAACCCCGCCAAATGCAAAGTCATGAAGATTGGGGAAGGGCAAAGAAGACCGCAGACACAATATAGTTTAGATGGCCAAAGACTGCAAATTTCACTCAAGGAAAAGGGTCTTGGGGGTGAGTATAATACCGAGCACATCTCCTGAGGCGTACATCAATCAGATAACTGCTGCAGCATATGGGCGCCTGTCAAACCGGAGAATAGCGTTCCGATACAAAGTAAGGAATCGTTCAAGACTCTGTACACCATGTACGTCAGGCCCATACTGGAGTACGCAGCACCACTTTGGAACCCACATCTGGTCAAGTACGTCAAGAAAATAGAGAAAATGAAAAGTTTTGCAACAAGGCTAGTTCCATAGCTAAGGTGAATGTCCTACGAAGAAAGGTTAAGGGAAATAGGTCTGGCGACACTGGAGGATAGGAGGGATAGGGGAGACATGATAACGACATATAAAATACTCCGGGGAATAGACAAGGTGGACTGAGACAGGATGTTCAGAGATGGGACACAGAAACAAGGGGTCACAATTGGAAGTTGAAGATTCAGATGAGTCAAAGGGATGTCAGGAAGCATTTCTTCAGCAACAGAGTTGTTAGGAAATGGAATAGTCTGGCAAGTGATGTAGTGGAGGCAGGAACTATACATAGTTTTAAGACGAGGTATGATAAAGCTCATGGAGCAGGGAGAGGGAGGACCTAGTAGCAACCAGTGATGGGGCGGGGCCAGGAGCTATGACTCGACCCCTGCAACCACAAATAGGTGAGTACAAATAGGTGATACACACTACACACACACACTACACACACACACAACACACACACACACACACACACACACAAAAACCAAGTGTGCTAGGGAATGGAAGAAATATAGAAGGCAAAGGACCCAGGAGAATAAGGAGAACAGTCGTAGAGCCAGAAACGAATATGCACAGATAAGAAGGGAGGCCCAAAGACAATATGAAAATGACATAGCAGCGAAAGCCAAATCTGACCCGAAACTGTTGTACAGCCACATCAGGAGGAAAACAACAGTCAAGGACCAGGTAATCAGGCTAAGGAAGGAAGGAGGAGAGACAACAGGAAATGACCGTGAAGTATGTGAAGAACTCAACAAGAGATTCAAAGAAGTGTTCACAGAGGAGACAGAAGGGACTCCAGAAAGACGGAGAGGTGGGGCACACCACCAAGTGCTGGACACAGTGCACACAACCGAGGAAGAAGTGAAGAGGCTTCTGAGTGAGCTAGATACCTCAAAGGCAATGGGGCCAGATAACATCTCCCCATGGGTATTGAGAGAGGGAGCAGAGGCGCTATGTGTACCCCTAACAACAATATTCAATACATCTATCGAAACAGGGAGATTGCCTGAGGCATGGAAGACAGCAAATGTAGTCCCAATCTTTAAAAAAGGAGACAGACATGAAGCGTTAAACTACAGACCAGTGTCACTGACATGTATAGTATGCAAAATCATGGAGAAGATTATCAGGAGAAGAGTGGTGGAACACCTAGAAAGGAATGATCTCATCAACAGCAGCCAGCATGGTTTCAGGGACGGGAAATCCTGTGTCACAAACCTACTGGAGTTCTATGACATGGTGACAGCAGTAAGACAAGAGAGAGAGGGGTGGGTGGATTGCATTTTCTTGGACTGCAAGAAGGCGTTTGACACAGTTCCCCACAAGAGATTGGTGCAAAAACTGGAGGACCAAGCAGGGATAACAGGGAAGGCACTACAATGGATCAGGGAATACTTGTCAGGAAGACAGCAGCGAGTCATGGTACGTGGCGAGGTGTCAGAGTGGGCACCTGTGACCAGCGGGGTCCCGCAGGGGTCAGTCCTAGGACCAGTGCTGTTTCTGGTATTTGTGAACGACATGACGGAAGGAATAGACTCTGAGGTGTCCCTGTTTGCAGATGACGTGAAGTTGATGAGAAGAATACACTCGATCGAAGACCAGGCAGAACTACAAAGGGATCTGGACAGGCTGCAGACCTGGTCCAGCAATTGGCTCCTGGAGTTCAATCCCACCAAGTGCAAAGTCATGAAGATTGGGGAAGGGCAAAGAAGGCCGCAGACGGAGTACAGTCTAGGGGGTCAGAGACTACAAACCTCACTCAAGGAAAAAGATCTTGGGGTGAGTATAACACCAGGCACATCTCCTGAAGCGCACATCAACCAAATAACTGCTGCAGCATATGGGCGCCTAGCAAACCTCAGAACAGCATTCCGACATCTTAATAAGGAATCGTTCAGGACCCTGTACACCGTATACGTTAGGCCCATATTGGAGTATGCGGCACCAGTTTGGAACCCACACCTAGCCAAGCACGTAAAGAAACTAGAGAAAGTGCAAAGGTTTGCAACAAGACTAGTCCCAGAGCTAAGAGGTATGTCCTACGAGGAGAGGTTAAGGGAAATCAACCTGACGACACTGGAGGACAGGAGAGATAGGGGGGACATGATAACGACATACAAAATACTGAGGGGAATTGACAAGGTGGACAAAGACAGGATGTTCCAGAGTTTGGACACAGCAACAAGGGGACACAGTTGGAAGCTAAAGACACAGATGAATCACAGGGATGTTAGGAAGTATTTCTTCAGCCACAGAGTAGTCAGTAAGTGGAATAGTTTGGGAAGCGATGTAGTGGAGGCAGGATCCATACATAGCTTTAAGCAGAGGTATGATAAAGCTCACGGCTCGGGGAGAGTGACCTAGTAGCGATCAGTGAAGAGGCGGGGCCAGGAGCTCGGACTCGACCCCCGCAACCTCAACTAGGTGAGTACAACTAGGTGAGTACACACACACACACACATATGGTGCTATCGATATTTACATATTTCCTGTGAGTGAAGTTATAAAACACTTTCCATTATTACTGGATTATGTTGACAACTTCACAAATTTGTGTTGCTTAACAAAATGTCTCACAACCTCGACAACACACGAGACACAAACTTAACTCTGTATATAATTATTTGCAAAATTTCATTAAAAATATTATCACTTTTTCCTGTCAAATATATTAAATAAATTTGAGCATTGATCTTCTTAACATAATTAATATTTAAAGACTGATGCCTGCTATGAACAGTCTAGTACCCAGTAAGTTTAGTTGTGTGCAGGTATATGCTTCAGAATAATAATACCGATACATTCTATATCTCACACCGTAAGTTTATACCGTGTAGACAACGTGTAAAATTTATATTTTTGTAAATATTGTTTTTAAAGACCTAGAATCGTTGGATTCAAATTAATAACTGATGAATGCAAATTCCAAAAGACTTTTTTTTTTTTTAAGAAATCTTGGCTTTTGCTTTGAGATGTGGAAATTATAATTTGCCACATTCATTAAACTAAATTGGTTTTCATGTAATAACTACGGAATGTTTCTCCTGATCGTCATCAACACACAGAACTCTTATTTCGTAAAAGTATTTATCTTGATTTTGGGATGTGTAGATGATAATTTGCCAGATTAATTAAACAAATATCGTATTGGATTTCTTTCAAACCATAAATTCATACATATTTTAGGAATCCCAAAATAGGGGTTCTGAAAGTGGCTATTAGATTTTTTTTCTTTCTCCAGTTTTTTACTTCAATATATCACAAAACTCTAAGTTTCTTCAAGTCAGTTTCAAATTTTTAACAGTGAAGTACAGTGACTATGACAAGAATCTTGGAGCAATTGTTATGTGCAGGAGTCTTGTGACCACAGTTGTTAAGTGTCTTCCCAGCAACATGTGCAGGAGTCTTGCGACCACAGTTGTTAAGTGTCTTCCCAGCAACATGTGCAGGAGTCTTGTGACCACAGTTGTTAAGTGTCTTCCCAGCAACATGTGCAGGAGTCTTGTGACCACAGTTGTTAAGTGTCTTACCAGCAACATGTGCAGGAGTCTTGTGACCACAGTTGTTAAGTGTCTTCCCAGCAACATGTGCAGGAGTCTAGTGACCACAGTTGTTAAGTGTATTCCCAGAAACATGTGCAGGAGTCTTGCGACCACAGTTGTTAAGTGTCTTCATAACAACATGTGCAGGAGTCTTGTGACCACAGTTGTTAAGTGTCTTCCCAGCAACATGTGCAGGAGTCTTGTGACCACAGTTGTTAAGTGCCTTCCCAGCAACATGTGCAGGAGTCTTGTGACCACAGTTGTTAAGTGTCTTCCCAGCAACATGTGCAGGAGTCTTGTGACCACAGTTGTTAAGTGTCTTCATAACAACATGTGCAGGAGTCTTGTGACCACAGTTGTTAAGTGTCTTCCCAGCAACATGTGCAGGAGTCTTGTGACCACAGTTGTTAAGTGTCTTCCCAGCAACATGTGCAGGAGTCTTGTGACCACAGTTGTTAAGTGTCTTCCCAGCAACATGTGCAGGAGTCTTGAGACCACAGTTGTTAAGTGTCTTCCCAGCAACATGTGCAGGAGTCTTGTGACCACACTTGTTAAGTGTCTTCACAGCAACATGTGCAGGAGTCTTGTGACCACAGTTGTTAAGTGCCTTCCCAGCAACATGTGCAGGAGTCTTGTGACCACAGTTGTTAAGTCTCTTCCCAGCAACATGTGCAGGAGTCTTGTGACCACAGTTGTTAAGTGTCTTCCCTGCAACATGTGCAGGAGTCTTGTGACCACAGTTGTTAAGTGTCTTCCCAGCAACATGTGCAGGAGCCTTGTGACCACAGTTGTTAAGTCTCTTCCCAGCAACATGTGCAGGAGTCTTGTGACCACAGTTGTTAAGTGTCTTCCCTGCAACATGTGCAGGAGTCTTGTGACCACAGTTGTTAAGTGTCTTCCCAGCAACATGTGCAGGAGTCTTGTGACCACAGTTATTAAGTGTCTTACCAGCAACATGTGCAGGAGTCTTGTGACTACAGTTGTTTAGAGTCTTCCCAACAACATGTGCAGGAGTCTTGTGACCACAGTTTTTAAGTCTCTTCCCAGCAACATGTGCATGAGTCTTGTGACCACAGTTGTTAAGTCTCTTCCCAGCAACATGTGCAGGAGTCTTGTGACCACAGTTGTTAAGTCTCTTCCCAGCAACATGTGCAGGAGTCTTGTGACCACAGTTGTTAAGTGTCTTCCCTGCAACATGTGCAGGAGTCTTGTGACCACAGTTGTTAAGTGTCTTCCCAGCAACATGTGCAGGAGTCTTGTGACCACAGTTGTTAAGTGTCTTCCCAGCAACATGTGCAGGAGTCTTGTGACCACAGTTGTTAAGTCTCTTCCCAGCAACATGTGCAGGAGTCTTGTGACCACAGTTGTTAAGTGTCTTCCCTGCAACATGTGCAGGAGTCTTGTGACCACAGTTGTTAAGTCTCTTCCCAGCAACATGTGCAGGAGTCTTGTGACCACAGTTGTTAAGTGTCTTCCCAGCAACATGTGCAGGAGTCTTGTGACCACAGTTGTTAAGTCTCTTCCCGGCAATATGTGCAGGAGTCTTGTGACCACAGTTGTTAAGTGTCTTCCCAGCAACATGTGCAGGAGTCTTGTGACCACAGTTGTTAAGTCTCTTCCCAGCAACATGTGCAGGAGTCTTGTGACCACAGTTGTTAAGTGTCTTCCCTGCAACATGTGCAGGAGTCTTGTGACCTCAGTTGTTAAGTGTCTTCCCAGCAACATGTGCAGGAGTCTTGTGACCACAGTTGTTAAGTGTCTTACCAGCAACATGTGCAGGAGTCTTGTGACCACAGTTGTTAAGTGTCTTCCCTGCAACATGTGCAGGAGTCTTGTGACCACAGTTGTTAAGTCTCTTCCCAGCAACATGTGCAGGAGTCTTGTGACCAGAGTTGTTAAGTGTCTTCCCAGCAACATGTGCAGGAGTCTTGTGACCACAGTTGTTAAGTGTCTTCCCAGCAACATGTGCAGGAGTCTTGTGACCACAGTTGTTAAGTGTCTTACCAGCAACATCTGCAGGAGTCTTGTGACAACAGTTGTTTAGAGTCTTCCCAACAACATGTGCAGGAGTCTTGTGACCACAGTTGTTAAGTGTCTTCCCAACAACATGTGCAGGAGTCTTGTGACCACAGTTGTTAAGTGTCTTCCCAGCAACATGTGCAGGAGTCTTGTGACCACAGTTGTTAAGTGTCTTCCCAACAACATGTGCAGGAGTCTTGTGACCACAGTTGTTAAGTGTCTTCCCAACAACATGTGCAGGAGTCTTGTGACCACAGTTGTTAAGTGTCTTACCAGCAACATGTGCAGGAGTCTTGTTACCACAGTTGTTAAGTCTCTTCCCAGCAACATGTGCAGGAGTCTTGTGACCACAGTTGTTAAGTGTCTTACCAGCAACATGTGCAGGAGTCTTGTGACAACAGTTGTTTAGAGTCTTCCCAACAACATGTGCAGGAGTCTTGTGACCACAGTTGTTAAGTGTCTTCCCAACAATATGTGCAGGAGTCTTGTGACCACAGTTGTTAAGTGTCTTCCCAACAACATGTGCAGGAGTCTTGTGACCACAGTTGTTAAGTGTCTTACCAGCAACATGTGCAGGAGTCTTGTGACCACAGTTGTTAAGTCTCTTCCCAGCAACATGTGCAGGAGTCTTGTGACCACAGTTGTTAAGTGAGTCATGTGACCACAGTTGTTAAGTCTCTTCCCAGCAACATGTGCAGGAGTCTTGTGACCACAGTTGTTAAGTGTCTTCCCAGCAACATGTGCAGAAGTCTTGTGACCACAGTTGTTAATTCTCTTCCCAGCAACATGTACAGGAGTCCTGTGACCACAGTTGTTAAGTGTCTTCCCAGCAACATGTGCAGAAGTCTTGTGACCACAGTTGTTAATTCTCTTCCAGCAACATGTGCAGGAGTCCTGTGACCACAGTTGTTAAGTCTCTTACCAGCAACATGTGCAGGAGTCTTGTGACCACAGTTGTTAAGTGTCTTCCCAGCAACATGTGCAGGAGTCTTGTGACCACAGTTGTTAAGTGTCTTCCCAGCAACATGTGCAGGAATCTTGTGACCACAGTTGTTAAGTGTCTTCCCAGCAACATGCGCAGGAGTCTTGTGACCACAATTGTTAAGTGTCTTCCCAGCAACATGTGCAGGAGTCTTGTGACCATGGTTGTTAAGTGTCTTACCAGCAACATGTGCAGGAGTCTTGTGACCACAGTTGTTAAGTGTCTTCCCAGCAACATGTGCAGGAGTCTTGTGACCACAGTTGTTAAGTGTCTTCCCAACAACATGTGCAGGAGTCTTGTGACCAGAGTTGTTAAGTGTCTTCCCAGCAACATGTGCAGGAGTCTTGTGACCACAGTTGTTAAGTCTCTTTGACCACAGGTTGTTAAGTGTCTTCCAGACATAAGTCTATAATAACAGTTGTTAAGTGTCTTTATAACATGGCAGTCTTGACCACAGTTGTAAGTGTCCTTACCAGCAACATTGTTGCGGGAAGTCTTGTGACCCAAATTTATTAGTAATCTCTAACAAGCATGGTTCCAGAAGTCTTGTGACCACAGTTGTTTTAAGGAGTCTTGCCCAGGCAACATGTTACGAAATCTTTGTATACGGTTGGTTAAGTCTCCTTCCCAGCAACTGTTACCTGAGTCTTGTTGATTAGCAACAAGTTCTTAAGTCTTCACCCTGCCAGCATAATGCAGGAGTGTGACCACAGGTTATGTTAAATCTCACAGCAACATTGGCTTGAGGTCTTCCTTGGTAGATTCTAAAGTAATCTTTTCAACATTTAATTGCCAGAAGTCTTGATAAAGTTGTTGTAGTTGTCTTCCCAGCAACATGTGCAGGAGTCTTGTAAACACGGTTGTTGTTATCTTTAACATCTTATTTGGGAGTCTTGTTGACCACAAGTTGTTGCTAAAATATCTTCCCACAACAATGTGCAGGGTCTTGCGTCTAGGTTATTGAGTGTCTTCTAGCAACATTGTGCAGGTCCTGTGACCACGGTTGTTAAGTCTCTTACCAGCAGCATCCTGCCAGGAGTCTTGCGACCACAGTTGTTAAGTGTCTTCCCAGCAACAATGCGAGTCTTGTGACCACGGTTATTAAGTGTCTTCCCAACTAACCATGTGCGAGGTCCTTGTGACCAGGTTGTTAAGTCTCTTACCAGCAACATGTGCAGATCTTGGCATTTTAGTTCTTGTAATACTCCACCCGGCAACCATATGCAGTTAAGTCTTGCCAGTTACAATTGCCCAAGTGTCTTCCCCTTAACAACCTATATTGCAGGAGTCCTTATAATGACCTACAGTTGTTCAAAGTCTCTTACCAGCCCAACATGTGCAGGAGTCTTTGACCCCCAATATTCAGCTGTCTTACCACCAACTTCAATATACCTTTAGGAGTCTTTTGACCACGGTTGTTAAGTGTCTTGGCTCTGCATGTGCAGGAGTCCTTTCAAGTGCGACAAACAGTGTCTTCCCAGCTACATTGTTGCAAGGTCTTGTGACCACAGGTTGTTATAAGTCTCTTCCCAGCCCAACATGTGGCAGGAGGGTCTTGTTGACCCACAGGTTCATTTAAGTCTCTTCAACCTTGTGTGCCGGGAGTCTTTAAACCAACAGTTTCTTCAAGTCTCTTCCAGCCCAGCATGTGCAGGTCTTTGGTTGACCCCAGTTGTTAAGTCTTCCCAACCCAGCAACATGTGCAGGCAGTCTTGTGACCAGTTGTTGAATTATCTTCTGAGCAAGCATGTAGGGCAGGGTCTTGTGACCACAGGTTGGTTAGAAGTCTCTTCCCAACCGAGCAACATGCAGGAGATCTTGTTGACCACCACAATTCTTGTTTAAGTCTCTTCCCAGCAAGCATGTGCCACTTTTGAGTCTTGTTGACCACATTTGTTGTTGTCTTACCAACCAGCATGTGCAAGAGGTCTTGTTGACCACCCAGGATTATTTAACAGTCTCTTCCCAGCAGCATCACGAGTCTTGTATTGGTTGTTGTAGAAGTGGAGTCCTGCTGACCCACAGTAAGTTAAGTCTCTTCCAACAACCATAATACAACGAGGTCTTGTGACCACAGGGTTTTAAGTCTCTTCCAGCTTAACATGTGCAGGGGTCCTTGTGACCCTGATTGTTAAGTCTTATAATAACATATTGCCACCGATCTGGCAACGGTTATTAGAGTGTCTTTAGGCAACATGTGCGGGAATTCCTTGGCCATTGCACGGTTGCTTGCGTCTTGGCAACGCTACGCTGATCTTTTGCCCTGAACCACGGTTGAAATCTACGGCCTAACTATATCTTGAGGAGTCTTGTGACCACAGTTGGCTCAAGTCTCTTCCCGAGCAACATGTGCCAGGAGTCCTGCTGGTTACGGTGTTGCGTCTCTTCCTGCAACGTATAGATCTTGTGTTACAGTTATTTTTCAGTGGTCTACATGTATATTTAGGTCCCTTTGATGATTCTTCTTAAGCTTCGTTAATAGTTCTTCAGCAACGTATTGGAAGTCCGTATGTTCTTAATTCTCTTCCCAGCAACGCCATCTTTACAGGAGTCCTGTGACCACAGTTGTTAGTCTCTTCCCAGCAACATGTGCGAGGAGTCATCACAATCACAGTTGTTAAGTTGTCTTCAGCAACCATGCAGGGTATTAACCGACCACACTTGTTGATTCCCTTACCGGCAACATGTGCAGGATCTTGTGACCGCAGTTGTTAAGTTGTCTTCCCGGCAACATGTGCAGGGTCTTGCGGAGGTTGTTAAGTGTCTTCCCCAGCCCAACGCCGTTAACGGGATGCGGCGACACGGTTGTTAAGTGTCTTCCAGCAGCATGGACCAGGTCTTGTTGACCCAAGTTTATTAGTCTTCCCTTAGCAACATGTGGCACAAGTCTTGTGACCGTAAATTGTTGCAGTCTCTTTAATTGCTACTACTTCCCTTTTAGTCTTGACCAACAGTTGATAAGTCTCCTTCCCCTTGCGCCTTCACGGAGTCTTGCTGACCACCCCAGTTGTTAAGTCTCTTCCCAGCAACATTATGGGGTCTTGCCTTGAACCCAACAGTTGATATAAGTATCTTCCCGGCAACATGTACAGAGTCTTGTGACCACGGAGTTTTTAGGAATCTTCCCTTAGGCCTTCTCCTTTAGTGTACGACCCCGGTTGTTAAGTCTCTTCCCAGCAGCATGTTGGCAGTCCTTGTGCCGAGCCGACAGTTGTTGGAAGTCTCTTCCCAGCAACATGCCAGGAGTCTTGTGAACCACCTGAACATTCGATCCCAGGGCAACATGTGCGGGAGTTCTTGTAGCCACAGTTGTTGAAGTCTCTAACTAACATTACCTAGAGTCTTACATTCGGATATATCTCGTCTTCCTGCGACATGTGCTGGCAGGTCTTGTTGGACCACAGTTGTTAAGTGTCTTCCCAGCAAGCATGCGGAAGAGTCTTGTATTGAGGTTACAGTTGTTTAAGTCTCTTCCCAACCCAACCCATGTGCAGGAGTCTTGTGACCCCACGTTGGTTAAGTCTCTTCAGGCAACATTGTGCAGGAAGTCTTGTGACCACAGTTGTTAAGTCTCTTCCAAGCAACATGTGCAGGAGTTCTTGTGACCAACAGCTTGATTAAGTCTCTTCCCAGGCAACGTGGCTGGAGTCTAATGACCACAGTTATTAAGTGTCTTTCCACGGCAACATGTGCAGGAGTCTTGTGACCACAGGTTGTTGAAGTTGTCCTTACCCAGCAACATGCCGGGCAAGTCTTTGACCAAAGTTGTTAAGTGTCTTCCCCAGCCAACATGGTTGAGTCTTCTTGACCACAAGTTGTTAATTCTCTTCCCAGGCAACATGTGCGGGGTCATCTGACCACAGTTTTTAAGGTGTCTTCCCGGCAACATGTGCAGGTCCTGTGAACCACAGGTTGTTAAAATTCTCTTACCAGCAACATGTGCAGGGAGTCTTGTTGACCACCCAGTTAAGTCACTTCCCAGCAACATTGGCTTCAGGAAGTCTTGACCACAGTTGTTAGTGTCTTCCCAGGCAACATGTGCAGGAGTCCTGTGACCTGATTGTTAAGTGTCTTCCCAGAGAGGCATTGTTGCAGAGTCTTCTTGACCACCAGTTGTTAAGTGTCTTCCCAAGCAGCCATGTACAGAGAAGTCTTGTGACCACACTTTGGTTAAGTGTCTTCACTTAACCATGTGCAAGGTCTTGTATTAGTTGTTAGTATCTTCCCAGGCAACATGTTCAGGAGTTGTTATCTGACCAACACTTGTTAAGGGTGTCTTACAAAACATGTTGCCAGAAATCTTGTGAACCACGGTTGTTAAGTCTCTTCCCAGCAACATGGTAGGAATCCTTGTGACAACAGTTTAAGGTAAGTCTACCCTTCAACCATATGCAGGAGTTTTGTGGCCAACAAGTTGTTAAGTCTCTTCCCAACATGTGCAGGGTCTTGTGACCACAGTTGTTAGTTGTCTTCAACTTAATATATGCAAGTTCCCAGCGAACCATCGTTGTCTTCCAACCTTGTGGGTGCGGAGTTCGTGACCACAGGTTGTTAAGTGGTAATTCCCAACCCCAACCATGTGGCAAGTCTATGGACCACCAGGAGTGCGTTGTCTTCACAACATTGGTTGCAGAATTACCCGACAACGGTTATTATAGTCTTCCCAGCAACATGTGCAGGAAGTCCTGTGACCACAGTTGTTAAGGGTCTCCTTATTATGTGCAGGAGTCTTGGCTTGATTGTTAAGTGTCATTACCCAAGTAACGTAATTGCAAGTCTTTGACCACGGTTAACTGACAAGTGTCTTCCCAACATTGTACGGGAGTCTTGTGACACAGTTGTTAAGTGATATCTTCCCAAGCTAACATGTGCAGGAAGTCTTGTGATCTGGTTAAGTTGTCTCCCAGCAACCGTAATTTCGAGGTCTTGCATTTTTAAGTTGTTCAATATCTTCCAGCAACATGTACAAGGAATCTTGTTGATACAGTGGCCAGTGTCTTTAACAACATTGGTTGGGAGTCTTCCCAGACCAACAGTTGTTAAGTATCTTTAACAACATGTGTGAAGTCTTGTGACCACAGTTTATTAATCTCTTCTTGGCAACATGTGCAGATCTTGACCAAAGTTATTTTCAACCTTCATTTAATGGTCTTTCCCAACCCAGCCAATGTGCAGAAGTCTTGTGACCACAGGGTTGTTAATTCTCTTCCCAGCAACATGTACCAGGAGTCCTGTGACCTGGTTGTTAAGTCTCTTCCCCAGCAACAATGTGCAGGGTTCCCAATCTGTTCCAACAGTTGTTGATCTTCTTCCCAGCAGCATGTGCAGGGTCCTTGTGACCACGCCCTTGTTAAGTCTCTTTTTACCAGCAACATGTGCAGTTCTTGTGACCACAGTTAAGTGCTTCCTGCAACTGTCTGCAGTCCTTGTGACCACAGTTGTTAAGTGTCTTCCCAGCAACATTGTTGGGAAGTCTTGTATTACAGTTGTTAGATTGTCTTCCCAGCAACATGTTTGGGAGTCTGTGACCACAGGGGTTGTTAAGTGTCTTCCAACCAACAATTGAACAGGAGTCTTGTGACCACAGTTGTTAAGTGTCTTCCCAAGCAACATGTGCAAGTCTTGTGACAACAATTCTTCATCTCTCTTCTGCTCATGTACACTGGGAGTTCTTATGACCACAGTTCTTGTGACCACAGTTGTTAAGTGTCTTTAGCAGCATGTGCAGGGGGTCTTGTGACCACAGCTGTTAAGTGTCTTCCCAGCAACATGTGCAGAAGTCTCTTGTGACACTGGTTGTTAAGAAGTGTCTTCCCAGCAACATGTGCAGGAGTCTTGTGACTGAGTTGTTAAGTGTCTTTCAACAACATGCAGTAGACTTGTGACCAAGATGTTAGACTCTTTGGCAACATTGTGCAGGAGTCTTGTAAACCCTGATTAATAAGTGTCTTTCAGCAACATGTGCGGTAGACTGCTTGACAAGATGTTAAGACTCTTCCTGCAGCAATATTGCAGGAGTCTTGTGACCACAGTTGTTCATGTCTTCCCAGCAACATATTCAGGAATCTCAAATACAGTTGTGAAGTCTCTGCCAGCAACATGTGCAGGAGTCTTACGACTACAGTTGCTAAGTCTCTTCCCAGCAACATGTGTAGGAGTCTTGACCACACTTGTTAAGTGT
>NW_027199185.1:0-34795 GCF_038502225.1 Cherax quadricarinatus
GCTGGGATGTTGCATCCGGAGGCTTGTAGACTACCACAATGACTAGGTTTTGGTTTTCGACCTTTCGACCTTCGAACGTTGAGGCATTAAGCAGTTCTGTGCAAACAAGTGACTCTGCAATGTACAGGCCAACCCCCCCCCCCTTTTGCCTGTTCACTCTGTCACATCTGTATAGGTTGTAACCTGGGATCCATATTTCGTTGTCCAAGTGATCCTTTATGTGGGTCTCAGTGAAAGCCGTGAACATTGCCTTTGCCTCTGCAAGCAGTCCACGGATGAAAGGTATTTTGTTGTTTGTTGCTGGCTTTAGACCCTGTATATTTGCAAAGAAGAATGTCATCGGACTGGTGGTATTGTTGGTACTGGAAGGGGGGATTTTTTTCCGGCATTAGTATCTGTATCTGTTGGTTTGGAGTGGAGGCCATCGACTGTGGTTCCACTCCAGGAATGACTGGATTTAGTGTACGATTTCTGCCATTTCCTGTCAGTTTTTTTTCTTCCTGGCACTAAAAAACCTCTCCCTCTTGAGTGGCTGTGGCTACGCAGGTTTTCCCATGGCCTGGATGTTTTGTATCTTTTTGTCCCCTTTAGATGGTGTGCCTGGCAATTTAAGTTATAGCACAGTCTTTCCTGTACTGAAGAGGTACACATTTCAGGATGAAAAAGCTTACAGGAAGGGAGTTTGCATTTTCCTGTTGTCATATGGGCACGGCATTTTCTAGGGTGGTCATAGTTTCACGTCCCGTCTGTTTTTCCAGATTTCCCATGCCTGCAGATACCAGGTGCATAGTATGTGCACAGGCTTGGTTTCCGTTTGCCTTGGGTTTCTGTGACTGTATTCCCTGTTGGTGCATGTTTCCCTGTCTTATTCCTATCCTCCCTAGCACCAACAATGGAGCTCCCGCCAGTTGTTTTTGGTAATATATCCTCACTATTGCTAGTGGAGTCCTCTTGTTTGCTATTTCCTGTGGTATTTCTAGTTTGCAATATTGGTTTTATCTTATCTTTGACTACACTTGTTTCCCCAATACGGCTCCTGTCCCCTATGAGGTCATTTATATGTATTCCTTCCTGCGTAAAATTCCCGACTACTTGGACAAAATCTCCAGCTTCACCATTACTGTCTCCCAGGACAGCACCTCCAGCTTCACCATTACTGTCTCCTAGGACAGCACCTCCAGCTTCACCATTACTGTCTCCCAGGACAGCACTGTCAGCCCCACATTTACTGACTACCAGGACATCACCTCCAGCCTTACAGTTTCTGACTACATGGTCAGTATCAAGGGCAGTACCATCCAGCCCAGACTTTTTATGTTCCCATCTGTTGTAGAAAGCTTCCAGGTTTTCTATGAAAGCAGCTTTGATGTTATCCTCTTTTAATACCCTTGTGATTTTAGTCCACAGATTTATCTCATTTGGGCATACCCAAAAACACTTCCCTGTTTTAATACTGCTTGTAGCTAGTTCTTGGATATCTGCACAAGGGGCGTGACACCAATTTCCACAAAAATGACAATTTATCCATGTGGAAGCCCGTTTGTTTGATTGACTGCAGACTACACAGAGCTTCATAATGATTTGAATAGTTGATTTACTGTAATTCTACTAGCAACCTCTTGAATACTCTATTAATAACCTCCTTAAATGAAGCTCTAGCTATTTGTATTTCTATTTCTAACTGTACTTGTATATTGGACAGCTTACCGTGTACGTTCCTGATTTATATTTATTGTTTGTGTTTGATAAGGGCGCCTACAACCCCATCCATTTACAGTCTGCTTTATTGTCCAACGAATCCGTTTGAAACCAGTCAAGGGTTCGGACCAGTCAAGGGTTCGGACCAGTCAAGGGTTTGGACCAGTCAAGGGTTCGGACCAGTCAAGGGTTCGGAACCAGTCTGATCTGATCAGTGGGTCACTTATTTAAAACATACTGGTCGGTGATTTGGGCTAACACATGAAGGATCTACTTGAAATTATTTACCCGAGTAATATGTGATTTGATTGATACAAAAGTATAACTTGCGTGTTGAGGAACCGGTGATTGCTGGAAGCTCCTACAATGACGAACGGTCGAGCCTCAACCCTTGTTTATCAATCACTGTATCTAGCTTTTCCAAGTTTTTTTTTTCGTCTCCACCACAATAAATGCTATATTATCACTATAGTTGACTGGTGGTAATTTTGGAGGAAGGACGCTTTTTCTGTAGTAATAATTGCTTCTCGTTGTGTATATTGCGACCGCTGGTAACTACAGGCTATATGATATTCATAGTATACGTCTGGTATTTCAAGGAAAAAGAAACTAATGAAAGTCACTCAACTCCACTAAGTACCATTATAATACTGGTTAGTTGCTACTACAGCACTGTATTCTGCTATTCACTGGTATCACTAGATTATATGCGAGTACACTAGCAGGCCAGGAAGATTATTAAAACAGCTGACCTCTGTGGTAAGTTTCTGGCGACTTCTGGCACCTGCCTCTATAGGCTCATCACTTCATTTACAAATTCACCTGTTTTCAATGACACTTTAGCCTTTATCATCTACATACTAGGGAGCCACTGTAGTATACACTATACACTATGTATACACAATGTTATCAGGGAGACTTTCTTTCCTCTGACAAAGAAAAGTTCTATTATTATTATTTTGCACACGGCACCCAGGCCTATGATTCCCCTCTGGCAGTAAACTCTGTTAGGTAGTGCACACTAATTCTCGTATTTTAACTCAGTATATAATGTTTTCCGCCCAAGATTGGTTCCAGGCGCTAGAGGGATGTATCGTATAGGATTGATGACACAAATTAAAGTTCTAGCACGTAAGACCGACCGTGAAAACACGAAAAAACCCGGAGCACAACGAGGCACGCTGACACGCTGGAGAGAGAAAATATAAGTAATTCATTTTTATAAATGGAATGAACTTAAGAGGCATCGTGAGCTGTTTATGGAATAATCTGCTGAGTATAACAGACTGGGTAGATCAGAAATGTGATAAATATGCTTAGAAAGACAGGAAGTACGTCTGCACAAGAACAATGGATAGAGGAAGGTAAAGGGATGTATGGTTCAAGTGTTTATATTAAATCAAACAATTGAACAACATTTTAAATAAAAAAAAGAGATGCCTGATGATTTTACGGAGCTGGAAAAGGCAGATGACAAGATATAATGTGGCTAGTTTAGCCACATTACCCACTAATGTGGCTAGTTTAGCCACATTACTCACTAATGTGGCTAGTTTAGCCACATTACCCACTATATGGAATAGAAGATAACATGTTGCAAACATTTAAAGAATATTTATGAGCAAAGTGAGACACAAGTTCTGGTACTGTTTGTTTCGTATGTTTATAGAATTAATGTTTACAGAATTAGTGTAAAGGGAAGTGAATGTTTGAATGTTATAAGTAGGAGTTATATTAAAAGTCCGAGGGGGTCTAATATTAGATATTATTTGTTTATAGATAAAACCGTACTTTTCACAGATGAAGAAAAATCAAAAGTGTAAACAAAGTGTAAACAGAATTTTGTAAGTGAATCTAGATAAAAGTAATGAGAGCCAAATGAGCCCAATTACTGGTAATAAAGACCTGGGAAGAATGAAATAGAGGAAATTAATGTCATATTTAGATAATGATTATGTGATGGATTATGTAAATCAAAATAAATGAAGGAAGGAGAGTTGCAAGAGGTTAGATGGATATATAGATGAAGGATTTAAAAAAGTTAATGAAGAAAACAGTGATGTAGTGAAAGTTTTTGCAAGTACGAGCAGAGCCGGATTACCGCATAGGCAAACTAGGCATTTGCCTATGGCCCCGCGCATTTGGGGGGCCCCGCGGTCCAAGGGGCTCAGGGGCTCATCCAAGACTGCGCACATGGTGCAAGTGCAAAGGGGTCAAGGAAGAGGAAACGCAATTTTGAAGAGCCAGACAATGAAATTGTGTTGCTACCAAGGCAGAAATGTAAGACAGCTACATACTTCGTCATTCTGGATTCACTTAACTGGAGTTTACCTGGAGAGAGTTCCGGGGGTCAACGCCCCCGCGGCCCGGTCTGAGACCAGGCCTCCTGGTGGATCACAGCCTGATCAACCAGGCTGTTGCTGCTGGCTGCACGCAAACCAACATACGAGCTACAGCCCGGCTGATCCGGAACTGACTTTAGGTGCTTGTCCAGTGCCAGCTTGAAGACTGCCAGGGGTCTGTTGGTAATCCCCCTTATGTGTGCTGGGAGGCAGTTGAACAGTCTCGGGCCCCTGACACTTATTGTATGGTCTCTTAACGTGCTAGTGACACCCCTGCTTTTCATTGGGGGGATGGTGCATCGTCTGCCAAGTCTTTTGCTTTCGTAATGAGTGATTTTCGTGTGCAAGTTCGGTACTAGTCCCTCTAGGATTTTCCAGGTGTATATAATCATGTATCTCTCCCTCCTGCGTTCCAGGGAATACAGGTTTAGGAACCTCAAGCGCTCCCAATAATTGAGGTGTTTTATCTCCGTTATGCGTGCCGTGAAAGTTCTCTGTACATTTTCTAGGTCGGCAATTTCACCTGCCTCACTGATTACAGAATTGGTGAAAAGAAAAGAAATCTACCAGAATCTCAATGACAAGTTTGGATTTCTGTTCAAAATTACTACTATGCCAGATGCAGAATTGAGAGAAGCTGCATTAAAGTTGCAACAACACCTTTCAGCAGATGTTCAGGACACATTTGTTGAAGAAATAGTTCATTTTTCTGGGTATATGAATCAGATTAAAGCTCCACCTGAAAAATGTGCGCCCTCAGCTGCTTTGAAACATTTAAGAAATGCAGGTATCTCAGAAGCCTTCCCTAATGTTGACATAGTGTATCGCCTTTACCTAACACTTCCAGCTACTAACTGTGAAGGAGAACGCTCATTTTCTGTTTTGAAAAGAGTGAAAAACCAGCTCCGCTCAACAATGAGCCAAGACAAATTGTGTAACCTAGCCTTGTTGACCATTGAGTCTGATCTAGCAAGAAATATTGATTTTCAGAATATAATTGATGATTTTGCCAATATGAAATCCAGAAAAAAGTTTATTTAAGAAGTGCCTGTGAATATAAACAATTCTTTACTTTCTTGAGTTTATATGATTTGATAGTCTTATGCATGATGCAATGATAACAATAATGGTCAGTGATTTATAAAGGGAATAATAGTGCTGTAGTGGTTATGCTGAATATAATAGGTACTTGATGTCACTACTTTAATAGTCTAATCTAGTAATATTATGCTGTCTTGAGTTTATTCTCTTTAAAATGCATGATTTAACAAGATAGTTATAATGGCTGTTGGTAAATGGTTTTGGTTGTCTTGATGTACTTTCCCTATTAAATTTAATCTAAATAGCCAGAATGTGTTTAATTAGACCTTAAACAGGCTCACACCGACCCCCCCTACCCCCAAGCTGGAAGGGGTCGCTTCGTTTACCCGTAACTCAAAGGGGCCCCGCCAATCTGAATAGCCTATGGCCCGGAGACTTGTTAATCTGGCCCTGAGTATGAGGCATAATTTTGAGTGAAGGTCAGACATGAAGGAAGGAGTATGGAGGGAGTGAATGTACTGACGAGAAAATTACAGGAGCATTGCGGAGAATTTGCTTTTAAACAGATAAGTTGTTTATCAGCACTTTTACAGTGCAAATACAAAGAAGAGAGAAAAACAGTCCAAACAAACCACCTACCAGGTTATCAGCTGGCAATGACCCATGCCAGGAAACACCTCTGTGATACTTGACAAGCAAATTATTTCCATCATGTTGTGTAATGTCTTCTACTTACCTATGACAACATCCTCGTTAAGTTGTCTGGAGATTACCGGCACAGGTGGGAATATCCTCAACGTCTCCTTAATACACATTTCCAAGTACTTCATCTGATGAATATCTTGCGAAGTGATGGGAACGTCAGTGTTCTCAAATATATCGTCCAGCTCCTCCTGTATTCGAGCCTAATTGGAAAAATTCTTGGTATTTGGTTTAAGTTGACAGCTTATCGGCTACATGAGTTACATAATACCTTCATTTCACCCGTTCACCAACATTTAAAAGTATTTTAATACATATACTAAGAATTAAAGATTTTTATATTGTATTTACATGAAGAAACGATAAGTGAAAAACCACATGATCTGAAAATTTAAAACTGGGTAAAAGAGATTTCTGTATTTGAGTCTAAGTCAGAGACCTAATTTACTACAAGTGTCTTTGAGGCCAAAATATACAGATATATTTTACTTTGTGTTTATTCGTCCTGTATTCAGGGGCAGCTCTAAAAGCTTAGAAGTGACAAGCTTGCTGGAGGATGGAGGGAAGACGGCTAGGAGGAGGCAAGCTTGCTGGAGGATGGAGGGAAGACGGCTAGGAGGTGGCAAGCTTGCTGGAAGATGGAGGGAAGACGGCTAGGAGGTGGCAAGCTTGCTGGAAGATGGAAGGAAGACGGCTAGGAGGTGTGAAGCTTGCTAGAAGATGGAGGGAAGACGGCTAGAAGGCGGCAAGCTTGCTGGAAAATGGAAGGAAGACGGCTAGGAGGTAGCAAGCTTGCTGGAGGATGGAGGGAAGACGGCTAGGAGGAGGCAAGCTTGCTGGAGGATGGAGGGAAGACGGCTAGGAGGTGGCAAGCTTGCTGGAAGATGGAGGGAAGATGGCTAGGAGGTGGCAAAGCTTGCTGAAAGATGGAGGGAAGACGGCTAGGAGGTGGCAAGCTTGCTGGAAGATGGAAGGAAGACGGCTAGGAGGTGGCAAGCTTGCTAGAAGATGGAGGGAAGACGGCTAGGAGGCGGCAAGCTTGCTGGAAGATGGAGGGAAGACGGCTAGGAGGTGGCAAAGCTTGCTGGAGAATGGAGGGAAGACGGCTAGGAGGTGCAAGCTTGTTGGAAGATGGAAGGAAGATGGCTAGGAGGTGCAAGCTTGCTGGAGAATGGAGAGAAGACGGCTAGGAGGTGGCAAGCTTGCTGAAAGATGGAAGGAAGATGGCTAGGAGGTGCAAGCTTGCTGGAAGATGGAAGGAAGACGGCTAGGAGGTGGTAAGCTTGCTGGAAGATCGAAGGAAGACGGCTAGGAGGTGCAAGCTTGCTGGAAGATGGAAGGAAGACGGCTAGGAGGTGGCAAGCTTGCTGGAAGATGAAGGGAAGCCGGCTAGGAGGTGGCAAGCTTGCTGGGGGATGGAGGGAAGACGGCTAGGAGGTGGGAAGCTTGCTGGAAGATGAAGGGAAGACGGCTAGGAGGTGGCAAGCTTGCTGGAAGATAGAGGGAAGACGGCTAGGAGGTGGCAAGCTTGCTGGAGGATGGAGGAAAGACGACTAGGAGGTAGCAAGCTTGCTGGAAGATGGAAGGAAGACGGCTAGGAGGTGGCAAGCTTGCTGGAAGATGGAGGGAAGACGGCTAGGAGGTGGCAAGCTTGCTAGAAGATGGAGGGAAGACGGCTAGGAGGCGGCAAGCTTGCTGGAAGATGGAGGAAAGACGGCTAGGAGGTGGCAAAGCATGCTGGAGAATGGAGGGAAGACAGCTAGGAGGTGCAAGCTTGTTGGAAGATGGAAGGAAGATGGCTAGGAGGTGCAAGCTTGCTGGAGAATGGAGGGAAGACGGCTAGGAGGTGGCAAGCTTGCTGAAAGATCGAAGGAAGATGGCTAGGAGGTGGCAAGCTTGCTGGAAGATGGAAGGAAGACGGCTAGGAGGTGGCAAGCTTGCTGGAAGATCGAAGGAAGACGGCTAGGAGGTGCAAGCTTGCTGGAAGATGATGAAGGAAGACGGCTAGGAGGTGGCAAGCTTGCTGGAAGATGAAGGGAAGACGGCTAGGAGGTGGCAAGCTTGCTGGAGGATGGAGGGAAGACGGCTAGGAGGTGGGCAAGCTTGCTGGAAGATGAAGGGAAGACAGCTAGGAGGTGGCAAGCTTGCTGGAAGATAGAGGGAAGACGGCTAGGAGCAAGCTTGCTGGAGGAGAAAGACGACTAGGAGGTAGCAAGCTTGCTGGAAGATGGAAGGAAGACGGCTAAGGTGGCAAGCTTGCTGGAAGATGGAGGGAAGGCGGCTAGGAGGTGGCAAGCTTGCTGGAGGATGGAGGGAAAACGGCTAGGAGGTTCAAGCTTGCTGGAAGATGGAGGATAGGAGGTGGCAAGCTTTCTGGAAGAAGAACGCAACTGAAGGGAAGACAGCTAGGAGGTGGCAAGCTTGCTGGATGGATGGAGGGACTAGACAAGCTTGCTGGAGGATGGAGGGAAGACGACTAGGAGGTGGCAAGCTTGCTGGAGGATGGAGGGAAGACGGCTAGGAGGTGGCAAGCTTGCTGGAGGATGGAGGGAAGACGGCTAGGAGGTGGCAAGCTTGCTGGAGGATGGAGGGAAGATTGCTAGGAAACTTGTCTTGCAGTGCCGATTTTATTATTCACTTTTTTTAAATTTGGAGGATGGAATTTTTGGGGGCATTAGGTCTCGCCGCAGCCCTGACCATATCTGGCACCGCCACTGTACTAGCTATGCAAAAAATATATGCCAATCAGTATATATTCCCTGAAATGAGAGTTGTTTATCCTTAATAAAATTACCTGGAAGATTAAGTTGTTATTTTCATGACTCCATAAAGACAATGATGATAGAATGACTCGCAGGGTACTTTAATACATTTTAATGCAATAAAAGACTGACTAGATGATGAATAAGACGTATATATAACCCTTGCTGCCCATGAAACGAATTTAAACACACTAAAACATACTCATCATTTAGGTTCTCGTGTCCATCTGGGAACCATTGTTACCTCACTTAGCTATTTGGGTGCGATACTCACCAATTTTGGCCGTCATTCTCTGTTCAGTCCTCGCGCTGAGTGGATGTCTGCTGATTCTGCTCTGTACCGACACCTGGTGGCGAAGTTTTGTTGACTCAACAACAATGGCGACTGCTGTTCGCCAGCGAGTTAACACTGTCTGCATTGAGCTAATCCATGGCTCGATAACCAGTGATTCGATGCATGTATTACTACCGGCGATCATCCGTGATACACATGGCATCCAGCAAGAATCGCTGTGTGGCGTCGCCTTGAATGGCGTTTCCAGGATCTTCGTCAAGTTTTGTGACACTGAGAATTACGAGCGAGTAGTGACCCAGTATCAGGATATACGTAAGCAGGTTACCCCTGCTGTGACAGTTCAGTTACATGACATATCTCGATATTATACGTGGGTACGTGTGGGTAATGTGCCTTTCGAGGCCAATGAAGTGGATATCCGGGAGGCGTTTGAGTGCTTTGGGACGATTCATCTGGCCACCATGGGTAGGTGGTCTGATGGCTTCTATGCTGGTCTCCTGGAAGGGTCATATACTTGTAACGAGAGAGGTCTCTTCTGGAAGAAAATGCCCAAGAGAACCTACATAACTGGAGAGGAAAAGTTAATGCCAGGACACAAGTCAATGAAAGACCGGCTCACTCTATCATTCCGAAAATCCACAAGGTGTTAAGAAGAACAACATTATGAAAAACATAATGGCTGAAATGTGGAGGGCCAACACGAAAGCTTGGGCAACAAGATAATTTTTTATTGAGTGGGTTCCTAAGGTCTTTGCCCCCACTGTCAAAAAGTACCTCAATAAAAACCAGTTGCCACTTAGAGCCCTTTAACTTATGGATAATGCTCCTGATCGCCCTCCAAGCTTGGAAAACAAGTTGCTGGAGAAGTTCAGTTTTATAACTGTGAAGTTCTTGCCTCCACTGCTGTCATCCAACCCATGGACCAAGAGATCATATCTAACTTCAAGAAACTCTGCACCAAAGCACTTTTCGAAAAGTGCTTGGAAGTCATTTCAGAAAGAAATTTAACCCTCATGGAGTTCTGGAAGGACCATTTCAATATCCTCGCCTGCTTGAGGCTTATAGACCAAGCCTGGGAGAATGTGTCTTCCAGGACCATGTTTTGCTGCCAGAAACTTTAAAGGCTTTGAAGATGACCTCGAGCCAGTACAGGATATTGTGTCCCTGGGGAAGACCTTGGGCCTAGATGCGACTGAAGATGATGTGGAGGAGTTAGTGGAGAGCATAGAAGTGAACTCACCACAGAACTTGTAGACCTTCAGAAGAAGCAGCAACAGACTCCAACTTAGTAGCTGTCATCAAAGGAAGAGGGAAGGGATGATGTGCCAATGCACTTGTCAAAGAAATGTGTGCTAAATGGCGTAAAGTGCAGGAGTTTGCTGAAAAATACCAACCATACAAAGTAGTGACCATCCATCTCTCTAACATGCACAATGATTGTGTTAAAATAAGTGTTAAAACGGAGCCTGAAACAAACCTCACTAGACAGGTTTATAATGAAACAGAACCAGTGAGCCAGGACAAGGTGTTAGTGGTAAAAAGAGACAAAGAAGAGAAACAACATTGGCTCTCCTCTGACAGATAAGGGGCAGTTAAATTTTCATTTACTCTAGAACATTTCAGTAAAATTTTCATTTAGTATTCATTTTTACAGTTTCAATGTGCTGTATAATTTTATACATTGTTTTATGTAGCAGAACATTAATATATTGTTATATTGTCATTTAGAGTCTGGAACGGATTAATTCTATTTACATTATTCTTTATTGGAAAAATTGCTTTGGTTATCGTCGATTTTGGTTGTCGAGTCGACATCCAGAACGAATTAAATTCGAAAGCGAGTTTCCACTGTATTTACTTTCAGTTTTTTCTTATGCACAACCTCCTTAACTCCTCCACCAGCACCAGATGTCTTCTACGCAGTACTACAACATTAATTGTTGCAATCTCAGGGTCTAAAGCCGTCAACAAAGGACAAAATCCTTTACATCAATGGACTGCTCACGGAGTCAAATGCAGTGTTTGTAGCATTCACAGAGACCCACACAAAGGATCATTTTAACAACAAAATATGGATTCCCTGTTATAACCTATTCAGATGCGACAGACTAAACAGGCAGAAAATTGCTACTTCAATAAATAAAAGATTTTTGGCTATTTTTAGCATAGTGAAACTGTATCTGAAGTCAGAATTCATCCATCACGTTAGATACTGAAAACACATTTGGCTCTGTATGACTCGTATAAACTTGAATATACCTTTGAGGAAAGCCTTGGTTTTGTCTTCGTACATAACTAAACATGAATCAAATGCATCAGGTTTGTTTATGAGTTGCATAGCATCAGTTGTACTCTGACTGTCTCAGTGTTAAGACATATTTCAGACGAAAATTCTCGAACAGTACACTTAGCGTTTGCTATATAAGTGACAACGTGAAGATTGCATACAAACATTAATTCGGTTGCAAGGCAGGTGATCAAGACTATACATGGACTCCACACATATTCTGTTAGAACTGTTTGTACCACTGGACTGACTCAGTGGTTGAATGGGGAAACGTACACCAGTGTCATTTTCGGTTTCAGTGGTGTGGTGAGAATCGAAGAACCACCTGACTGATTTACTTCTGCTTGCCGAAGAAAAACAACAGCAAGAAAACATGTGTTCCACACACTGAAGACACTCTTATTCCTGGTCCACATACTGTTTATAACACTGGACGTGATATTAGTGAAGACAATGATAACACTGATGACGAAAACTAGACAAATATGCAACATTTGGGTACCTTTAATTTAGACGTTTCGTCATCCAATGGCTTTATCAATGTAAATTCCAGGACATAATTTGAAGACAGTAGAACTATATACAGAAGATGAGGCAATCAGTCCCTCAGCCTTGGTGCTGATGTGAAGAGCACCGTAGTTGTGAAGAATCTCTGATAACACTGAACTTTATGAGCCACCAGACCCTGAGACTATGAAACAACCTCACTGAATCACTCTAAAATAGTCAAATGACCTTGTAAGGGGCCTTGACCCATCAAAGGAGAAGGCAGAGCTCTTTGGATTGCATTTTTATATCAGAACCTTTTAGCAGGGGGGAAAAATCCCACTTTCCTGTGCGCCGTATTAGTTAGGTGGCGTTCAGTCAAATGGAGAATGTTGTGTGTGTCCCGTAGCTGGATCGGTAGCGCACTAGCTCACACACTGAGGTCCGGGGTTCGAATCTTCTCCGGTACGGCTGGAAAACATTAGGGACGTGGCTCACGAAATCGTAATGACACGATTGCAAACAAACCATACCACGGGTGGAGTTTGAACCCGTGATCAGCTCGCGGGTTCAAACTCCACCAATGGTATGGTTTATTAGGGACGTGTTTCCATAAGACACCTGCTGTCCCTGTTCACCCATCAGTTTAAAATGGGTACCTGGGTGTTAGTGAACTGGTGTGGGTCGCATCCTCGGACAAAACTGACCTAATTTTCCCGAAATGCTCAGCATAACAAGCGACTTTCTATAGCGAGCTACTCACACCAGCCAGTTAACACGCGGGTTTACTGCTAATTTAACAAGGGTGGCTGTACGGGAAGCTTTCCAACAGGTGTTCGGAACATTGTCCTCATCGCTCTCGGGCCATGTGGACGTGCTGCGCAAAAAGCTTCCTGTTTTCACCAAGATGGCGACCAGTTACCGCAGGAGGAGCAACACTGTGTGTGTTGACCTAGTTAAGGGAACAATTTATCAGACAAATGCCTCTGTTTTATTGCCAACGATCATACGGGACACGTTCAACATTGACAATGATGAACTACATGGAATAGCGCTCAATGACTCTTCACGAATCTTCATAAAGTTCTGCAACGTAGAGGCTTATGAAAGGACGGTGACTAGATACCAGGAGAAGTCCATCTTCGTTTCATCTGGACTGGAGGTACGCCTGAGGGATGCCTCAAAATACTATACCTGGGTGAGGATACGAAATTTCCCTTTTGAAGTGGATGAAGTAGATATTAGAGAGGCTTTTCAACGATATGGTGAAGTGCATGCTACGACTTTGGGTCGATGGACGGATGGAATCTATGCAGGGCTGCCTGCAGGATCCTACACGATAAAGATGACTTTGAGATGACCTATTCCATCGTATGTTGTCCTGGAGGATTTCAGGACACAGGTGTTTGTGACATACGCGGGACAACGCAAGACGTGTCGCCTGTGTGGCGCATATGACCACATGGCAGCCGGGTGTGGTAGGGCAGCAGCGCCGAGGTCTTTGGACCTGCCAGTTGTCACGGAGTCTCAGGTGGCATCTTTGCCTGAGGTTGTGAGTGCAGCAGGTAAGGGTAATTGGGCGGACAAAGTTGAGGAAGCGGGAGAACTTTGTGTGATGCTACCAGTGGTTTCGGACGTTCCCACACAGGCAGACCCTGGTGGTGAACAGCAGCCTGTAGGGGTGGGGGAGGCCGGTGACCTACAGGTTTTACCTGAACCCCTGCAGGAGATAATCAAGTCTTTCTTGGACGAGCCAGCGGAGGAGGTCCCTCCTGTAGACGGGAGAATTTTGATGGTTGAGGAGGACCTGAGTGAACGGGTCCCAGGGCCTCAGGAGTCAGAGTCTGGCATGTTGCAGGTGCTGCAAGTGGAGGCTGAGGTGCACAGGGGGAGTAACCATACTGATATGGAGCTTGAGAGTACTTCAAGAAAAAGAGCTGGAGGATCGTCGGATGACGAGTGTATAACTCCAGCTCAGCGTACTGGAAAGAAGATTTGGGCGGGAGTGACTAAGAAGGGGCAGGGTAGTGCACAGGGGGGAAGGGGGTCCAGGCGAGCAAGAGTGCACGGGAAAAAAACAGGCACAGCAAAAAGTGTAATGGACAGTCCACAGAAACATAGAGGAAAGCCCCCCTTTCTGAATCTTTAAATGTCTAATGATAAATGTGAATGGCCTTAGGGCTCAGTGTATGGTTGGAGGATGTTTTGAGGCACTTTAATATTGATGTGTGTTTTATTCAAGAACACAATTTTAAGTGTAGTAAAGATTTGAGACTGAAAGGTTTTAGGACGTATGCAGGCAGTTCAGGGAAATTAAAGAGTGGGGTGGCAGTGGCAGTTAGGGAATCCAGCCCATTTCAAGTGCTCGTGTGGGAAGAGGGGGGGAGGGGAGGATGGTGAGGGTGGAGGGGCTATGGGGGGAGATTAGAGTGTATTTTCTAGGGATATATATGCCGGCTGATAGCAATATAAGGGTAAAGGTGACTTTTGTAAGGGAGGTTTTGCTTTTCTACTTGCGGGGTTTACCCATGGTTTCTACAGTAGGAGGGGATTGGAACTGTGTAATCAGAAATAAGGATGTGGAGCCAAGAGGAGCAGGGTGTGTGCTTCGGGTGTTGAGGGATTCGTTAAGGGATGCAGGGTTTTTTGACATAGTCAGGGGAGATGGGTGGAGAGTGGAGCACACGTTTATGAGGAGAGGTTATGCAGCTAGGTTGGACCATACATATATAACTCGAGATATTACAGTAGACAGTGTAACGACGATAGATTTGGGTTTTTCGGACCATTGAGCCGTTTTGGCAGAGGTGGCATGGGATGGGATTGTTCGAAGGTATGTGGGTTATTGGAAACTGAATGTGAGGTTACTGCAGGGGGAGGAGGAGGGGTTGGTTTTTAGAGAATGGTGGTGGCAGCTCTGGGAGGCACGCAACAAAGAGGAGGAAGTATTATCAGCATAGAGGACGGGATGAGGCACGGTGGAGGTTTGGTTTACAAAAATATTTTGAGGGGCAGCTCAATGATTTTTATGAAGGGGGTGGGGGTGGTAGGCATGGGGAAATAGAGGTTTTAAGGGGAAGATTGAGGGATATACAAAACTCTCGTTTTGATGTGTTATGTGTAAGGGAAGGATTAGAGGAGGTCCTATGGGGAGAGAAACCGTCAGGATGCGTCTTGAGGAGATTTAGGGAAAGGCAGCGGAAAACTACAATTATGGGATTAGAGGTGAGTCACAGAGTGGGGGGATATAGGGTGGGGCAGGAACTTACAACTACGGATGGAATGAGTAATTATGCAGATTATTGGTTTAGGGAGAATTTTAAGCATGGGGAGGGTGGAGGGAGGGAGAGAGAGATTATAGGGGAAGGAATTCGGGGTATTTTAAGGAAAGAGGAGAGAGAGATGATAGAGGGTAGAATCAGAGAGGAGGAGGTGGGGGAAAGGTAATGAGTTTGAGTAGGAGAAAGGCACTGGGGATTGATGGAATTCCTAACGATTTTTATATTACACATTGGGATTGTCTGAAGGAATGTCTGGTCTCGTTGCTTAACTGTATGAAGGACGGGGGAGTCTTGGGGGAATCGCAGGGCATGGAGGTAGTTGTTTTGGTTTACAAAGGAGGGGGGGGGGGAAACCCTGGGTGCCTATAGGGCGATATCCCTCATGTGTGCTGATTATAAAATTTTCGCAAAGGTTTTAGGTAATCGCATGAAAAAGGTGCTTGACTGTGTTCTACATAGAGGACAGTGTGGGATCCCAGGTCGAAGTATGCATGAGGGGCATGGGAGAATTAGGGATTTTGTGGAGGATAGACAAAGGGGGGGGGAATTTTGGGGATTGATTGGAAGCAGGCTTATGACTGTGTGAATAGACGTATGTTGTGGAGTATTTTACAAAACCAGGGTTTTGGGGATGAGATTGTGCGATGGGCAACTACTTTATATACGTCTGCGAGGGTCAGAGTACAGGTTAATGGGAAGTTAGGTTAACCAGTGAAGATGGGGAAGGGTTTGCGACAGGGTTGTCCCCTGTCTCAAATCCTTTTTGCATGCATGCAAGACCCTTTTCATAGGCTTATAGAGAAAGGAGTGTGGGAAAGGGAGAGGAGGGTCCTGGCAGATGTAGAATTGTGGGGTATGTGGATGACACCACAGTGTTGGTGGGAGGGGACATGGGATTGGGGAATGTGGGACGTATAATCAAGATCTTTGGTGGGGCTACAGGGGCAAAGTCAAAGTTATTGGAAGTAGGTACATGGGTGGGGGGTTGGGGGAACTGTATGGGTGGAATGTAGTGGATAGAATCAAGATCTGTGGGGTTGTGTACATGGCGGATGCTGGGGAGGCACAGAAAATAAACTCAAAGGAAGTTGTGAGTAGAGCGATCGGCAGGATGCAAGGGTGGAGGGCCGGGGATATAACATTGCAGCAGAGGGTGGTGGTAGTAAACACACTTGTGTATAGTAAAGTGTGGGGAGTAGCAGAAGTATATCCTCTGAGATCGTGTGATATTCAGGAACTGGAGAGGCAGGTTTTGAGATATGTGTGGGGTTATGGCAGGCCATGGCTAAGGAAGGATGTTGTGTGACGGGCGTGCGGCAGGGTGGGCTGGGTCTTACCTTTGGACACACGAGTGAAGGCAGTGTATGTGAAGCAACGGTACCTGAGGGCGGGAGGGGAGAGAGGTATAAGGGTGGGTGAGGTCATGGAGGATGTAAGGAAATGGTGGAAGGGGAAGACGTTATTGGTGTGTGAAGATAAGGTGCGTAATTTGTTGACAATACGGGATGCAAGAAAAGTAAAGGTCAGTAAGCTGGGGAGAATAGATAGGCAGGGTGGTGTGCTACAGGGTGTAGCTACATATCCGATGTACGATTGGAGGGAGCATTTGGGAAGATTTTAGGAAGATTAGATTAAAGCCGAGGGTTCGTGAAGTGGTATGTAGGTTTTTTATGGGAATTCTAGCTTCAAGGTCAGTGTTATATAGAATGGGGTATGTAGATGATGGCACTTGTTTACATTGTGGGGAGGAGGAGACGGCTTTTCATGCTGTATATTTTTGCGAAAATTTGGGGATTGTAAGGAAATGGTTAGCGAGGGTCCTGGGTATAGTGGCGGGGGAGGGGGGAGAAGCATTTCGACTTTGAGAGCTTTGCTTTTTGATGTGGGCAGGGTTTCCAAGGACATTCGGAGGGCAGTGATGTATGTGGTGGCAGATTTTTTGTATGTGTCTTGGGGTATGAGGGAGGTGGGGGGTGAGTGTCGGGTGCGGGCGCTTGCAGCAAGTGTGTATTGAACGGTTTGCAGGAATAGGCTATTATATGGGAGGTTGTGGGTAAATAGTTTTCCTTAGGGTTATTGTATTCTGACGGTAGGTGAAATGTTAAGGTTGGGTGTAGGATAGAGCTGGAATGGGTTGTTTTCCCGTGGAGAGTGAATGTGGAAAGTGTGTGAGGTAGTGGTGTATGTGTGAGTACTGTTTTCAAGTATGAGGGGGCATAGGGGGGTGAACTGAAGACTGAAGGCTGATAGCCTGGGGTTTTGACTTAATGACTATAGGTAAAGATGTGAGTATGAACAGGGAGAGTGAGGTTGGTATAGTGTCGGGGGTATCGCAGGGGGAGGGGGGCTTTCTGGGGTGTCTTGGACCGGGATGTTTGCTTTTTATGATGCGGACAAATCTAGTTAATATAAATGACTTCAGGAATTTGTTTACAAACAATTTGATTTTGGCAATACCAGGTGTTAGAAAATAAACTTCACATGTTTTATATCATGTATTTGCTGTTTAATTTGCTTTATGTAGTTTTTTTTGTTTTCATATGTCTATGTATTACTTTTGCTTACTTTTGGAAAGAATCATATATGTGTTAGGGTTAACATATTATATTGTGCACTCTTGTAGCCTGAAATCAGGTTTGGTTTTTCTCAGGTGGGGGGGGGGAGGTTTGACTGGGGTAGGAGGCTGTTTGAAATTTGAAGGAAGTGACAGTATCACATATACTATATTATGTACTTTTGAGCTGGTACCAAATGATGTCAAGTCATGGTAATGAATACCAGGTTTCACTTTGGTTTTTAGTTGTACAAGAATGTGTATCTAATTTTCTCCCAGAGTTGGTTTTTTGTTTGTGTTTTTCTTTACACTTTTTTTGCTACATGATAGTACAATTTTCAAGAGAATTGTATATATGTGCATGTATATATGTATGTATGTATATATATGTGTATATATGTGTATATGTATATATATGTATATATGTATATATGTGGTTTCGGTCTGCGTACGCGCAGAGTTAAAATGTGCAGTGTGTTAAAATTTGTGTTTTGAATTACTTTGGAATAGGTGTTTGGGGACGTTTTAAGCTTGGTAAGTAGGTCAAGAGTTCGATGGTATGTTTACCTGGTATGTTTACCTGGTATGTTTACCTGGTATGTTTACCTGGTATGTTTACCTGGTATGTTTATGGGCGGATTATTGCATATATGTAGGTCTAAGATTTGACTGCAAGTACTTCCTGTTATTGTTTTATTCAATGCCAGATGAAGGATTGTTATACACTTTCTCATATCCATGCATTGTACAATTTAATTTTAGCAATGATGTACTATTGTGTTTCAAATAGGCAGATACGGAATTTATGTCCTGTAACTAGGCAGCTTTGATACCTTATGTTAGGATTTTGTTAGTTGTTTGGGTTGTACTTGCATATACAATGTTATGTTTTCTTTTTTTATTTTTACTTGCGGGTGTTTCCTGCCCAGTTTTTACGTGAGGAGTTTATTAGTGATATGTACCAATGTAATGTTTATTGTAGACTTTGGTTTGACTAATGTTTAAGTTAATGTTCTGTATATTTTTTTCAGTTTTGTATGTTGTATGATATTTACTGTGCACTTTGTATAAGGTGTCTAGTTGTACACAGCTGTGGCGGATTTGTGTGTGCACAGACATAAGTTGTGGGTATTGTTTTTGTTAATGTTTTTGTTCGGTGCTGGAGTTCTCTCACTCTTTATTCTGTTAAGAGTTTCCTGCTTTTTGCGGGAAGTATTATAGTGGTATATCTTTGCTTTTTTATCATAGGTTAGGTTTGTCTTTTGTTTAATATATGTAATGTATAATTTAATCCTTCGTATGCTGTATCATATCATCTGTGTACTTGTGCAAGGGGGTCTTTTGTTCGGTGATGGTATATCTTTTAATACAATATGAATGTAACACTTAGGGTATGTTATGGGGTTGATGGTAGGTCATTGTATTTGCAAATGGTTAATTATTGTGTTCTTTTATTTATTTATATCTTGTTTACCTGGAGTTTACCTGGAGAGAGTTCCGGGGGTCAACGCCCCCGCGGCCCGGTCTGTGACCAGGCCTCCTGGTGGATCAGAGCCTGATCAACCACGCTGTTGCTGCTGGCTGCACGCAAACCAACGTACGAGCCACAGCCCGGCTGATCCGGAACTGACTTTAGGTGCTTGTCCAGTGCCAGCTTGAAGACTGCCAGGGGTCTGTTGGTAATCTCCCTTATGTGTGCTGGGAGGCAGTTGAACAGTCTCGGGCCCCTGACACTTATTGTATGGTCTCTTAACGTGCTAGTGACACCCCTGCTTTTCATTGGGGGAATGTTGCATCGTCTGCCAAGTCTTTTGCTTTCGTAGTGAGTGATTTTCGTGTGCAAGTTCGGTACTAGTATCTCTAGGATTTTCCAGGTGTATATAATCATGTATCTCTCCCTCCTGTGTTCCAGGGAATACAGGTTTAGGAACCTCAAGCACTCCCAATAATTGAGGTGTTTTATCTCCGTTATGCGCGCCGTGAAAGTTCTCTGTACATTTTCTAGGTCGGCAATTTCACCTGCCTTGAAAGGTGCTGTTAGTGTGCAGCAATATTCCAGCCTAGATAGAACAAGTGACCTGAAGAGTGTTATCATGGGCTTGGCCTCCCTAGTTTTGAAGGTTCTCATTATCCATCCTGTCATTTTTCTAGCAGATGCGATTGATACAATGTTATGGTCCTTGAAGGTGAGATCCTCCGACATGATCACTCCCAGGTCTTTGACGTTGGTGTTTCGCTCTATTTTGTGGCCAGAATTTGTTTTGTACTCTGATGAAGATTTAATTTCCTCATGTATACCATATCTGAGTAATTGAAATTTCTCATCGTTGAACTTCATATTGTTTTCTGCAGCCCACTGAAAGATTTGGTTGATGTCCGCCTGGAGCTTTGCAGTGTCTGCAATGGAAGACACTGTCATGCAGATTCGGGTGTCATCTGCAAAGGAAGACACGGTGCTGTGGCTGACATCCTTGTCTATGTCGGATATGAGGATGAGGAACAAGATGGGAGCGAGTACTGTGCCTTGTGGAACAGAGCTTTTCACCGTAGCTGCCTCGGACTTTACTCTGTTGACGACTACTCTCTGTGTTCTGTTAGTGAGGAAATTATAGATCCATCGACCGACTTTTCCTGTTATTCCTTTAGCACGCATTTTGTGCGCTATTACGCCATGGTCACACTTGTCGAAGGCTTCTGCATTCTTTTTGTCTTCTAGTGCATTTAGGACCTTGTCGTAGTGATCCAATAGTTGAGACAGACAGGAGCGACCTGTTCTAAACCCATGTTGCCCTGGGTTGTGTAACTGATGGGTTTCTAGATGGGTGGTGATCTTGCTTCTTAGGACCCTTTCAAAGATTTTTATGATATGGGATGTTAGTGCTATCGGTCTGTAGTTCTTTGCTGTTGCTTTACTGCCCCCTTTGTGGAGTGGGGCTATGTCTGTTGTTTTTAGTAACTGTGGGACGACCCCCGTATCCATGCTCCCTCTCCATAGGATGGAAAAGGCTCGTGATAGGGGCTTCTTGCAGTTCTTGATGAACACAGAGTTCCATGAGTCTGGCCCTGGGGCAGAGTGCAAGGGCATGTCATTTATCGCCTGTTCGAAGTCATTTGGCGTCAGGATAACATCAGATAGGCTTGTGTTAATCAAATTTTGTGGCTCTCTCATAAAAAAATCATTTTGATCTTCGACTCTCAGTCTGGTTAGCGGCTTGCTAAAAACTGAGTCATATTGGGACTTGAGTAGCTCACTCATTTCCTTGCTGTCATCTGTGTAGGACCCATCTTGTTTAAGTAGGGGCCCAATACTGGACGTTGTTCTCGATTTTGATTTGGCATAGGAGAAGAAATACTTTGGGTTTCTTTCGATTTCATTTATGGCTTTTAGTTCTTCCCGCGATTCCTGACTCCTAAAGGATTCTTTTAGCTTAAGTTCGATGCTTGCTATTTCTCTGACCAGTGTCTCCCTACGCATTTCAGATATATTGACCTCTTTTAGCCGCTCTGTTATTCTTTTCCGTCGCCTGTGTCTTTTTAAATAAAATATAAAAAAAAATAATTAACAAGGGTGGCTGTACGGGAAGCTTTCCAACAGGTGTTCAGAACTTGCTGAGAATGCACAGAACAGACAATTATGTCGAGTTATTGCAAAACAAAATAAAAGCACATGGTGCACTGGATTGCCCTAACTCCCTGGAAATGCACTTTATTCATTCTCACCTGGAATTCTATAAATCCAGTCTTGGTGCTGTTAGTGACGAGAATGGTGAAAAGTGTCTTCAGAATATCAATAAACGTAAGCTATCAGTGGCACTTCAATCCTACACTATAGGCTACTTAAAACACATTAAATATATTCTGCTTTCAGTGAATGTATGTTGCTTAATGTACTTGAAGCCTTCTTGAATAATACAATGATTTATTATATTATCTGGGCATTAAATTTGGATGGAACAAGATTTATCAATAAAAAAATAAAATTTTATCTTTTTCCAATAACTAAAAATCTCGATGCCTTAGTCTAATTTGGACTTCAAAATTTGAATCACACAATCTTGCCTAATGCCTAATTACCTGTAAAATACTTCCCTTCTCACCCAAGTGCACTAACCTGAGCCTCACTCTCCTTGTCTTACGAATTATGTATATTGTGGAATATCCAGTTAACAATACAATGTGTGAGAATGATTATGCCGACAGAGCTTGAACTGGTCAACATGGATTTGGGAGCCGTATGTAGATCAACATATAATACAGTGGAACCTCGATATACGACCTTAATTTATTCCAGAAGGCTGTTCGAGTGCCTTTCCGTTCGAGTATTGAACAAGTTGTTCCCAACCAATTTTCTGTTTGGTTGGCTATTATCACTAATCGTCGTAGGCCCCATGGTGACTTATTTATACAAATAATACTATAAGTAGTACCTGAATATCTGGATGAAGACCGAGAATATACAAGACCCAGTTGATGGCTGCGGATGTGGTGTCATGACCAGCAAACATGAAAGTATCGACTTCCTTCCGAATTTCTTCATCAGTGAACTCTGGATTCCCTTTTGTATATTCCAATAAAATATCCAGAAATGCTCGACGCTTTTTAATTCCTGTAAATGCAAGCACAAAATTAATAAATAACACTAAGTGTGAGTGTTTGTGTGTTTGTGTGTTGTGTCTAATACAAAGAACTTGCCAGTTAGGCCAAACTGACCTGAAAAAACTAACTTTTTAAAATTTTATTTAGAGATAATTAAATAAATTCTTCTTGTGATACGTAGAGAAAGCATGTTTACTTTTCCTTCAAACTTAATTTAGACCCCTAACTAGAGCCTAACATAATGGAGTCTTTTCAACAACCATCAACTTGGAATAACATAGTTTATTTTTTTAAATATTACTTAAAATCAAAGAAATAAAATTTGACATTATAACAATTTTTATTGCATATTTTATTTACTCTGTTTATTCATAAGAAAAAACTGTTTTTTTTTTTTAAACAAAACACACACATATATACAGTAGACCGTCATTTAGCATGAGTTTATTTGGCATGATTTGGGTATAGCACGATTGAAGAATTGTGGTACAATTTTATGGAACACTTGGTATGATGAATTTAATAAGGTTCAGTTTGCAGGAAGGAAAAAAACTTCCCTTTTCCTCAAGCGGCGGCCATGTTGTGGTTCAGCTGGGGAGACCTGCCCCCGTCCCCAGCCACCCCTCCGACACCACCCAACCATCACTTGACTGACTTACTGAATGACTTGACTGATTTACTGAATGACTTGACTGACTTACTGAATGACTTGACTGCCTTACTGAATGACTTGACTGACTTACTGAATGACTTGACTGACTTACTGAATCACTTGATTGAATGACTTAGTTAGACACTCCAGTACAACCATCAACTTCAATACCAGAACCTCCACCATCCACCTCAGCCCAGTAGGACCACAACATAACTCTCCACTCTCTTCACAATCATCCACAAACACCACAAACATCTATTATTATCATCCACAAACACCTATTATTTCTGTTACATTTGTAATCTTAAGCTGTAAAAACAACATAATACATCATAACAATGAACTACAATTACATTTTCACTTTTATTTTTGTAAGATGTGGAGGCCTAAAAAACGTTGTTTGGCTTTTTTGGGGCTCTCAGGAACGTAACCCTATTTTTCCCATAAATCTTTAGTTCATCTAACACGGTTTTACCTAACACGGAACGTAAATACCTTCTTAAATGACGGTTTACTGCATATATATATATATATATATATATATATATATATATATATATATATATATATATATATATATATATATATATATATATATATATATATATATATATATATATATATGTCGTGCTGAATAGGTAAAAAGTGCTCAATTAGCAAGAACTAATTTAAATTAAATCCTTTCTAAAATTTTCTCTTATATGTTTAAAGATATGTATTTTTATCTTAATGTAAGAATTAATAATTTTGTACTAAAAGAACCATAGAAAACTTACCTAACCTTATCATAACAAGTGCAATTTAATTTAGCCTAATCCAACTAAATATATTTCAGATAAGTTTACAATAATTTAATAATAAACAAACACAATGAATTCTTGCCTTATTTGGCAAGATTCACGTTGCTATTTAAGCTGAAATCGCTAGTTTTGGCAATTTTGCATGACATATATATATATCCAGTGGAACCTCTGGTCATGAACAATTCTGAACATGAACAAATTGGTTCAAGACCTAAACAATTAGCTAAATTTTTGCGTCTGGTCACGAACACATAATCGGGTGCCGAACAAACACAGTAGCACCAATTTTCACATTCCATGCCATTTTTTTGCATGTGCCAATTTTCCCCACTTCCTGTAGTTACGACTGTGATAAATTTGGATTAGCAGTGTTTTATCAGCAGGAATCAGATGCCTCTTAAAACTCTTATGACTCATGCAGTGTTAGTTTTCCCTGTTATTGAAGGTTTTCTCAGTGTTATTCAAGGTTTTTACATTTAGTTTACTATTACACTGTGCATTCTATGGTATAATTAACTATTTTTGTGTTTATAAATCCTAAAAAAAAATATTTACACACAGTTCGTAGGGGTCTGGAAGGCTTTAATTGTATTTACGTACAATCCAATGGGGAAATTAGGTTCGGATCACGACCAAATCGGGTCGCGACCAGAGTTTTGGAACGAATTATTGTCGTGATCAGCGTTATCATGGTATGAGCGTGAAAAGCTTATGGCAGTCATTGGCGGCAGTATTTCACAATGTCCATTTTCATTCAGGAAAAGCAAACTGGGACATACGAGGTTAAAACTATCCAGTCTTTTCTCTAAGTAAGATTAACCAACTTTTAGTAAGCCTAGTGTACATAACATACAAATTTTTAAGAATGGTCTTAAAACCAAACCCATGTTGTAGATACATAATAGAATGTTCTTTTGATTTAACCTGGGATAACCAAATACTCAAACTTGAATTATTTCTGTTCTGAAGAGACATTCTCAAAATATTTCACAAAAACCATTTTGATAAATTAATCTGACATATGATATCTTAAACAGCTAAATATCAAGAGATTGTTCCTGCTGAGGTAAACATTTTGTTTCTCCAACAAGTCGGCTGTCTCCCACCGAGGCAGGGTGACCCAAAAAGAAAGAAAATCCCCAAAACGAAAATACATCATCATCATTCAACATTTTCACCTCACTCATACATAATCACTGTATTTTGCACAGACACCCACATACAACAGTTTAGAAGTAAATTTACAGATACAATGCAAAAAAGTGACCTGAAATAATATATTAAACTCCATATAGAATATAATATCAGGGCCCAAAATATATATATACCGTCCTATTACACATCCCTCAAAAGTGCCAATATCCCAAGCCCCTCCTTTAAAGTGCAGGCATTTTACTTTCTATTTCCAGAACTCAAGTCTGGCTATATAAAAATAACTGGTTCCCCTGAATCCCTTCACTAAATATTACCCTGCTCACACTCCAACAGCTCGTCAGGTCCCAAAAACCATTCGTCTCTATTCACTCCTAACACGCTCATGCATGCTTGCTGGAAGTCCAAGCCCCTCGCCCACAAAACCTCCTTTACCCCCTCCCTCCAACCTTTTCGAGGCTGGAGGGATGGGTTACAGATTTATACACTCTCCATGTCATTCTACTTTGATCCATTCTCTCTAAATGACCAAACCACCTCAACAACCCCTCTTCAGCCCCCTGAGTAATACTTTTATTAACTCCACACCTCCTAATTTCCACACTCCGAATTTTCTGCATAATATTTACACCATCATTGTCCTTAGACAGGACATCTCCACTGCCTCCAACCGTCTCCTCGCTGCAACATTTACATCCCAAGCTTCACACCCATATAAGAGTGTTGTTACCACTATATTTTCATACATTCCCTTCTTTGCCTCCATAGATAACTTTTTTGTCTCTACATATACCACAGTGCACCACTCACCTTTTTCCCTCATCAATTCTATGGCCAGCCTCATCTTTCATAAACATGTAAACAGGTAAACATATCTTCACGAAATGTTTAAAACTGAGCAACGATGCATTTTTCAGGTATTACTCAGAAACCAACAAAACTTGTGCCTGCTCAGCCTCAGCCCCATGAATCGTTCCATCTATTTCATAGAATGTATTAGCTGGTGAAGATTAATGCTGTTTAGAACTGTTTTATTTTAATTAGAAGAAAGCTCTAAACCCATGAGGATCATACAGCGCCTGTGGAACGGGAGGCATTTAAATTCGATTCAAGCAATGAGGAGAGAAAATAACGTTTACTTATTCCAGTATATGATACAATTATTAAACACCTAGTTGACATCACTGACATTATATATGGAAAGTCCTTGTTATACAGAGAATGTCTGGCATTTTAGGATAATACTGTCCCCCAGGATACGACCCACAACAGTAGACTAACACCCAGGTACCTGCTTAATGCACTGTGACTAGTGGCAGAAGGTGAGTGAAAAAATTATCAATGTTTTACTCTTGCCGGGAATCGAACCCGGACACTTAGTGTGAGTCGAAAACTCTCCCAACCGAGACACGAGCAGTTCTCTGGATCAAGAGCTCCTCACCAGTATCAGGAAAAAATAATACAATAAAGTAACCTATTAACACTGTACTATTTTAAAGTAATAAGTAATAAGTAACAAGTAAAGAGAGGATGCAGGCTTCGTCGAGGATGTGTCCACATCGGTTGTGGTGGTAGAGACAAGCCTCTTGTGTCTTGCTAGAAATTATGGAGCCAGAGACATAATAATTATTTTCAAGATGTGCAGACAGGGCAGGTAGGGCAGGGAAGAGCAAGCAGGTGGCCAGCCAACCAACCAGTAAGCCAACCAGTCAACCAGCCAGTCAGCTAGCCAGTCAGCTAGCCAGTGATTCAGTTAACTAGTTAGCCAGCCAGCCAATTATCCAGCAAGTTAACCAACCTAACAACCATATGACTAGTCAGTCAGCAAGCCAGTGAGTCAGCCAGCCAGCCAGGCAGCTAGCCAGCCAGAGAGTCCGTCAGTCAGCTAGTCAGTCACCGTGGCATGCAAAGAGTACGTAACCTTTATTCGGCGCATGTACACACCCTCATTTACAGGCTATCTCCCCCAACCAGTGAACCAGGTGACTGAGGGTTGACGATGGGGCCCCGTCGTTGAACCAGTAACCAGGTTCCAGCCAATGAGAAGATGGTCTTGGCAATCGCAGAGGTTATGTGGGTACCACTCTCCTATCTGCCCTTGTCATTCCCATTCTAGAGCTGGTTGAAGCACGATCTGCTCTCTAGTGGCTTCTATTCTGCCTTGCTTACCGTGGAGTGCACTAATACCTATCACTGTACATAGTGTATATAGTGTATATACTTCTGTTCTAAACTGGTGAAGGATAATATAAGTCAAAAGTTTTTCTGCTGTGTTTATTTTGCTCCCTTTACACCCAGGATAACAGGCCATTTGGACTCCTGGGTTGTAATAGTCACATAGTCCGTCAGTCAGCCAGCCAGTTACCCAGCGAGCCAGCCAGTTACCCAATAACATAATCAACCTATTAGTCAGGTAGCCAGCCAGTTACCAGAGAGGATAATAAAGAATTGAAGACTAGATATTTAAACTAAGACTCTCCCAAGTCTGATACACGTACAGTGTGTCTCCGTGGCTGCGTTTACTGCACGTACAACATGCCTGGCTTCCTTCCCCTCACATGCATCTACCAACCACCACCAAGCAACTAACCACCCACTACCAGACGCCAACACCCTCCCACTCTCCACCACCACCCGCAACAGCCCATCAACCACCCACCACCACTCGCCACCATCAACCACTACTCACCACCATCAACCACCGCTCACTACCACCCACCCTACCATCCACCACTACCTACCACCCACCCTGGAGTTTACCTGGAAAGGATTTCGGGGGTCAACGCCCCCACGGCTCGGTCTGAGACCAGGCCTCACGGTGGATCACGGTCTGATCAACCAGGCTGTTACCACTGGCCGCACACAAGCTGACGTACGAACCACAGCCTGGTTGGTCAGGGGAAGGCATATAAAGGGTCTAAACCACACTTAACCAATACTACATTGGACAAATAATAAATCTTAATTCTTGGGTAGAATTGTTTGTGGGCTGCCATGAAGGACCTGTCTAGTTGGGCCAGCAGGCCTGCTGCAGTGTTCTCTTTCTTATGAGTCATGCATCAGGTGTTACTTTGTTGTGGGATGTGATGGTGAGGTGTGGCCTAGACCCTTTATATGCCTTCCTTTGCTGCAATACTTTTATTTGATAATGTGAGTAGTCACGAAAGCGCTTGGAATTTCTCTATTCTTTCACAGTGGTTGTTTTGCATATTCTGAAATCACTTGTTTACTGTTACATATATATATATATATATATATATATATATATATATATACGTGAGGTCACAGACCCTGAGCTGCTTTGGGGATTAGCGTGGACGGTTACAAAGCATGGCTTGCTTCTGCAGTGTTTTAAAAACTGAGTTTGGAGAGTTGAAGGAGGAGGTCTTGCTTCTCCAGGAGGAGATTAGGAGGCTGAAGGTCCACCTCAATGGGCCTGGGAGAGAGTGTGAGGTGGTTGGAGATGTGGGGAATGAGGCTTCTAGCAGTGAGGTGCAGTCTGTCTCTCACTGTGAGGAGGCTGTAGGTGGGGAGGTAGCAACGGGTACCAGCAGTGAGGTGCAGCCCAGCACCTGCTACAAGTGGCGAGTTGTTCACAGTAATGGGAGGCGCATCAGAGTAAGGAAAGTTAAGAGTGAAGATCTGAAGGTAGGAAATCGCTTCTCTGTTCTCCAGGATGAATGTACTTCAGTGGCCAGTGAAGGTAAGGGTACTACTGCCCCTGCTAATGAAGGTAAGCGCATTCTTGTGGTTGGTGACTCTCAGGTAAGATATGTTGACCGTGCTTTTTGTAATAGGAATAAGAAGATGAGAGATAGAGTGTGCTTCCCTGGAGCTGGTGTTGGGGACATTGTCAACAGACTGGATAATATCATGTCAGGTAATGGGAACAAGCCCATTATCTGTCTCAGTGCTGGTGGAAATGATATTGGGAAGGGTAGGAGAGAAGAGCTGCTAGATAAGTACAGGTCAGCTATAGATTTCATTAAGTCTAAGGGAGGGATCCCAATCATATGTAGCATCTTGCCTAGAAGGGGAGTAGGAAATGAATGGTTGTCTAGGGCAATTGGTGTAAATTGCTGGCTAGACAGATACTGCAAGGAACTTGCAATCCCATTCATTGACAACTGGAACAACTTTTATGGCAAACATGATATGTATGCAAGGGATGGGGTTCATCTCTCTGGGGCAGGGGTGGTAGCACTTGCAGACTCGATTGAGAAGGCCATTGGTGAAATGCCTATGATTTTAAACTGATGGAAGATAGAGGTATGGGTGTGTGTGGGAAACAAGCAGGTTGCAACACTAGGGTTGGAAACAGTAAATGTATAAAAGGCATTCAGCATGAAGTTATAAATAAAGACAATAGAACAGGTCAGAAAACAAAGGGGGACAGCAGAGGGCAGCAAGGGACTAGCTCCCTTAAGGTTTACTATACTAATAGCAGGAGTGTTAGAAATAAGATAGATGAGCTAAGATTAATTGCAAGTGCAGGAAACATAGATATTATTGCTATAACAGAGACCTGGCTCAATCTGAAAGATAGAGAGATGCCATCTGAATGTCACATACAAGGCTATAAATTATTCCACACTGACAGGGTCAACAGGAAAGGTGGTGGAGTAGCGATGTATGTCAGAGACAATTTAAATTGTTGTGTTAGACAAGATATTAAATTAGAAGCGTCAGCCACTGAATCTGTTTGGTTACAGCTTCTCGAGGGCCGAGAAAAACTAATTTTGGGTGTGATTTACAGGGCCCCAAATCTTGATAGGGAGTGCAGTAAACTTCTATGGGACGAAATTCGTAAGGCATCTACATACGAAAATGTTGTGCTAATGGGAGATTTCAACTATAGACAGATTGACTGGAGCAATTTGACAGGAAATTTAGAGTCGGGTGACTTTCTTGATACGATCCAGGATTGTTTTTTAAAACAGTTTGTGACAGAGCCAACTAGGGGAAATAACCTCCTTGACTTGGTTCTTGCCAGTAGGGAAACACTAATTAATAATCTTGAGGTTAATGATGAGCTTGGGGAGAGTGATCACAAATCACTCAGTTTTAACATATCATGGAATTCCCCTAATAATGGCAATCAAGTCTCCGTCCCTGACTTTCGCTTGGCTGATTTCATAGGACTGAAAAATTACTTAGGTGGGCTGAACTGGAATGACCTGACTAGGGGTCAGGTAGGTGGTGATGGTTGCCGATATGATGCTTTCCAGGGCATAGTTCTAGCTGCTCAGTCAAATTATGTTCCAAATAGGGAAATCAGATCAAACAAAAATGATCCTAAATGGATGAACAATAGATTAAAATATCTGATTGGTCAAAAGAGAGGCATATATAGGCAAATCAAAAGAGGAGAGGGGCAATTAAGAAATCGATATATTCAGTTAAAGAGAGAAATAAAAAAGGGAATTAGAAAAGCAAAAAGAGATTATGAGGTTAAAGTTGCAAGAGAATCGAAGACTAACCCAAAAGGATTCTTTCAGGTATACAGAAGTAAGATCAGGGACAAGATAGGCCCACTCAAAAGTTCCTCGGGTCAGCTCACTGACAGTGATAAGGAAATGTGTAGAATTTTTAACACATACTTCCTCTCAGTTTTTACACAGGAGGATACCAGTGATATTCCAGTAATGATAAATTATGTAGAACAGGACGATAATAAACTGTGCACTATTAGGGTCACAAGTGACATGGTCCTTAGGCAAATAGATAAATTAAAACCTAACAAATCCCCAGGCCCTGATGAACTGTATGCAAGGGTTCTAAAGGAATGTAAAGAGGAGCTTAGCACACCTTTGGCTAATCTTTTCAACATATCACTACAAACTGGCATGGTGCCAGATAAGTGGAAAATGGCAAATGTGATACCTATTTTCAAAACAGGTGACAGGTCCTTAGCTTCGAACTATAGACCAATAAGCCTAACCTCCATAGTGGGAAAATTTATGGAATCAATAATTGCCGAGGCAGTTCGTAGCCACCTTGAAAAGCATAAATTAATCAACGAATCTCAGCATGGTTTTACAAAGGGACGTTCCTGCCTTACGAATTTATTAACTTTTTTCACTAAGGTATTTGAGGAGGTAGATCATGGTAACGAATATGATATTGTGTATATGGACTTCAGTAAGGCTTTTGACAGGGTCCCACATCAGAGACTATTGAGGAAAATTAAAGCACATGGAATAGGAGGAGAAATTTTTTCCTGGATAGAGGCATGGTTGACAAATAGGCAGCAGAGAGTTTGCATAAATGGGGAGAAATCAGAGTGGGGAAGCGTCACGAGTGGTGTTCCACAGGGGTCAGTGTTGGGCCCCCTGCTGTTCACAATCTACATAAACGACATAGATGAGGGCATAAAGAGCGACATCGGCAAGTTTGCCGATGACACCAAAATAGGCCGTCGAATTCATTCTGACGAGGACATTCGAGCACTCCAGGAAGATTTGAATAGACTGATGCAGTGGTCGGAGAAGTGGCAGATGCAGTTTAATATAGACAAATGCAAAGTTCTAAATGTTGGACAGGACAATAACCATGCCACATATAAACTAAATAATGTAGATCTTAATATTACGGATTGCGAAAAAGATTTAGGAGTTCTGGTTAGCAGTAATCTGAAACCAAGACAACAGTGCATAAGTGTTCGCAATAAAGCTAATAGAATCCTTGGCTTCATATCAAGAAGCATAAATAATAGGAGTCCTCAGGTTGTTCTTCAACTCTATACATCCTTGGTTAGGCCTCATTTAGATTATGCTGCACAGTTTTGGTCACCGTATTACAGAATGGATATAAATTCTCTGGAAAATGTACAAAGGAGGATGACAAAGATGATCCCATGTATCAGAAACCTTCCCTATGAGGATAGACTAAGGGCCCTGAAACTGCACTCTCTAGAAAGACGTAGAATTAGGGGGGATATGATTGAGGTATATAAGTGGAAGACAGGAATAAATAAAGGGGATGTAAATAGTGTGCTGATAATATCTAGCCTAGACAGGACTCGCAGCAATGGTTTTAAGTTGGAAAAATTCAGATTCAGGAGGGATATAGGAAAGTACTGGTTTGGTAATAGAGTTGTGGATGAGTGGAACAAACTCCCAAGTACCGTTATAGAGGCCAGAACGTTGTGTAGCTTTAAAAATAGGTTGGATAAATACATGAGTAGATGTGGGTGGGTGTGAGTTAGACCTGATAGCTTGTGCTAACGGGTCGGTTGCCGTGTTCCTCCCTTGAGTCAATGTGACCTGACCTGACTAGGTTGGGTGCATTGGCTTAAGCCGGTAGGGACTTGGACCTGCCTCGCATGGGCCAGTAGGCCTTCTGCAGTGTTCCTTCGTTCTTATGTTCTTATGTTCTTATATATATATATGCATGTATATATATATATATGCATGTATATATATATATATATGCATGTATATATATATATATATATATATATATGCATGTATATATATATATATATATGCATGTGTATATATATATATATGCATGTATATATATATATATATATATATATATATATGAATCTATATGTATATATATATATATATATATATATATATTAATGTGCACATTCATATTTCCTCACTCAAATGGCATTCTTACTTATTACTTACCCAATGCCTCTTCCTCCTCTTCAGTGACTGATTTATTCCAGCTACTTTGATTTAGCTTCTTCTGCTTGATGGTAGTGTTGGACATGTTGTGGAGAGTCTCGAGGCAAGCTTTATAATCTTTGTAAGGTCCCAGAAGCTTGTACATGAAGTCGCTGTGTAACCAGGGTCGAAAAATACGTTGGTACATATACCCGGTCATTCTGTTCAAGAATATTGGATTAGATATGACTTCATCCATTCACATTTGCTTTGCAAATTTTGAATCGATTCTTTATCCAACGTAACTCTATATTCACATCCATAATACAACAAAATATCTATTGGTGTTAATAACTTGGTGTTTAAAGGCAATTTAAATTGACCGAAATTAAATGTATTTGAAGGAATTTTCAATACAATTGATGGATATGATAGTTCTCTAATATAATGGAAACAGTAATTAAAAAAAATTGTTTAAGCTCCAGGTCAGGTTCTTCGGCATTGCATCGCTCAAAGAAGCCTTCCTAGTTACCTGTACTGATGTCGAGGAAGCCGTATAAGTTCTTACTCCTACTGCTACGAAGACTCTCAACGAATGTGGGTTTATCTCCACCTCTCCTTACTTGAGGGCAAAAAAACCTGTGATCGTGAAACTACCTGATAGGATCATCATGACCCTATCCAACGAAGAACTCAAGTCATCCATCGAGGATCAAAATACAAAAATACCTTTCATTCATGAACTGCTTACAGAGTCAAATGCAATGTTCATGATTTTCACAGAGACCCACATAAAGGATCACTTTGACAATGAAATATGCATCTCGAGTTATAACCTATACAGATGCAACAGAGTGAACAGGTAAAAAGGATGGGGAGGGGGGGGGTGAAGGGGTTGGCCTGTTTGGCACAGAATCATTGATATGCTCAGAACTACTAAACATCTCAAATGATGTTTTTGATGTTTTGGCAGTAAAGATCGAGAACCAAAACCTGGTCAGTGTAGTAGTACACAAGCCAAAGGATGCAATTTCCCAACAATTCCAGGAACAACTTTTGAAAATAGATCACTGGAAAATCTTCCAGCTCCTGCCCCCAACATATTGCTCCAGGGGGATTTCAACCTAAGGCACCTAAAATGGAGGAATATAGCAAATAATGTTGTAGCAGTGATAACACCAGGAGGCAGCACTGACGAGAACTCACACACACACGAGCTTTTAAATCTCTGCACCAAATTCACCTTAAAACAGCAAGTAATAGAGCCAACAGATTGGAGGATACACTGGACCTCATCTTCATTAACAATAATGATCTGATACGAAATATTACCATATCAAAAACAATATACTCGTATCACAACATAATAGAGGTACAGACATGTATGTGCGGGGCCCCAGAAAAACAAATGTGGTCAGTCACGAAGAAGCCTTCATCAAATTCAAGTTCAGTAACAAAAACATAAGGTATGACCAAGTGAACCGGGTCATAAATGATATAAACCTGAAGATATCCAAAGCAACACGGATCCAAACCTATGTATAGAAAAAAATAATGCTGTGGCACATAAGCTATGCTCAAGGCATATTCTTTTAAGTAAAAGGAAGAGAAGATGTAAACTAGAAGGAGAAAGGCGCTCCCTATGCAGGCGAAGGCGAAGAATAACAGAACGGCTATAAAAGGCCAATTTATCTGTAATATTAAGGGAGGCACTGGTCAGAGAAATAGGAAATATCGAACTTAAGCTGAAGGAATCTTTCAGGAGTCAAGAAACGTGGGAAGAGCTAAAAACCATAAATGAAATTAAAAAAAAACCATACTATTTCTTTCCTTATGCCAAATCAAAATCGAGAACAACATCCAGTATTGGGCCCCTGCTTAGACGAGATGGATCCTACACAGATGACAGCAAGGAAATGAGTGAGTTATTCAAGTCCCAATACCTGGAGTATACCTGGAGAGAGTTCCGGAGGTCAATGCCCCGCGGCCCGGTCTGTGACCAGGTCTCATGGTGGACCACGGCCTGTTCAACCAGGCTGTTAGTGCTAACCGCACGCAGTCCAACGTACGAACCACAACCCGGCTGGTCAGGTACAGACTTTAGGTGCTTGTTCAGTGCCAGGTTGAAGACAGCCAGGGGTCTATTAGTAATCCCCCTGATGTATGCTGGGAGGCAGTTGAACAGTCTCGGGCCCCTGACACTTATTGTATTGTCTCTTAACGTGCTAGTGACACCCCTGCTTTTCATTGGGGGATGTTGCATCGTCTGCCAAGTCTTTTGGTTTCGTAGTGAGTGATTTTCGTGTGCAAGTTTGGTACTATTCCCTCTAGGATTTTCCAGGTGTATATAATCATGTATCTCTCCCGCCTGCGTTCCAGGGAGTACAGCTTCAGGAACTTCAAGCAGTCCCAGTAATTAAGGTGTTTTATCTCCGTTATGTACACCGTGAAGGTTCTCTGTACATTTTCTAGGTTAGCAATTTCACCTGCCTTGAAAGGTGCTGTTAGTGTGCAGCAATATT